>NW_026860494.1:0-139430 GCF_026571515.1 Ruditapes philippinarum | reverse complement strand
GAACCCGTACTTCAATACTAGAAAGCTTAGGGCGTGGACGGTAGTTTAGCACTTGGCAGTACCGTCTATGAACAGACTCAATCAAACCGGGCCTGCAACATTTTCAATTTTGTCGTTTTGGACTTTTCTTTATGTATTCTATTTTTTGTTATTTTAAAGCATACTTAATACAGGCGCATTCGAGTAGTTTTTTCATTGTTCAACTTTATCTTAATCTAAATTAGTCTTTTACAGGCAATCACATGTAAACTTTCTGTTAAAGGTACTGGAAATACGGGGTTATTTTTAAATCTCAAGCAACACTTGGAATATCTATAATCGATATTCATCTAGAAATTTGCAGTATTCGTTGTGATGGTAAACTGCCTGATGCAAAGGGAAATATAGATACAATAAAACAGATAGGAGTAAATTAAAATGTACGTATGTCCGGTAGAAAATACGTGATTCGGCTCTTATTGTGAAAATCATAAAGTTCAGTCAATTTTATCATTTAACAGAGATAACCAAATTATCATTTGTCGAGCTTTTAGAGATTTCGAAGTAAAACTCACGCGATTCTGAAAAAAAATACAAACAAAAAAAAAACATTTTTAACCGAAACGAATGCCAAATGGGTCCCCAATCGCTTAAGTCTGACCAGAAGATGGAAACGTGTCCAAATGTACTCGAGAGTGTCTTAAGAGGCTTTCTCAAGATTAAATACATCAGATATGACATATATCATATTTAATTAATATCTAAGTATAATAATATCAAGTTTTTGCGTGTAAGCTGGTATCTCCATAATTACTGAAGGGAATGGATTGAAACTTCACACACTTGTTCTCTGTGATTATCTAAAATGATTGGCACAAGTCCCATAACTCTGATTTGTTTGTTTGCATAATTATGCCCCTTTTTTGACTTAGAAATTCTAGGTAAATTTTTGCTTGTAAGCTGGCATCTCCATAACTACTGAAGGATTTTCGGACAATTTTATGTATTCATATAGGTAAGCATTATTATACTCAATGAAACACCCTTGTGACAACTTCTCGAATAGTCGAGCGTTACTGTCCTCCGACAGTTTTTGTTTATCATTCTAGATAGTTTTCAAAACAACATGTTGTTTTTTATTTATCAGATTTTTTCAAACAAACTGGCAAAATACATCCCTTAAAATAAATATGAGTTTTGACTCCGTCCGCTTTCATATTTATATTTCATATTTATTTTTTAACAAATATGAATAGCGTGCATGCTATTTTATAACTTTTTCTCAATATTATTAAGAAGTTAAAACAGTTTTCTGCAGACATACAGTCTTAATTTTAAAATTATAAATAAAAACGGTTTGGGGGGTGACAAAAAAATTCCCGGGGAAAAAATACTTTTACCAGAGGCGTTAGGTTTTTGTTTCATTTAGGATTAAAAAAACAAAAGAACAAAACAAAAAGCCCCAAAAATATATATTTAATAATAAAAAAGCAACAAACAACATCAAAAAAAAAAGAAGAAAGAAATAAAACAACAAAAACAAGACAAAAGAAACCCCGCAAATTAAAAGTTAAGACATGATTAAAAAATATTAAACGTTAATTTTGGGCAAAGGGCCCGCCCTTTTTTTTCAAACTTGCCTGTAATTGTTAAAAACCCATATAACAAGATGGGTCTTTTGAACATGCGTGTCCTTGAATGAAAAAAAGTTTTGAATGTTATCTTGCCGAATAATAGAACAATTTAGAAAATATTGCCAAATTGTTGCGTTCGTGTATTACTTACTTTTGGTTAAGCCATAACGCAATCAATTTACTTATTTCTTTTATGTAGATCTGTTGACGCCCTACTTTAAAATACAGATTTCCGAGAAAGCTATTTTTAGCCATGCAATCAAACCAGTTTTTACATACAAGTAGGCATTAGAATAAGTATCAATTACCGTTATTAGCAAATTGTTGACTTTTGTTTGACAAAAAAATGTTTTTTTTATGTAATTTTTAACAAATAACCTTAAAATAATAGAGTCAATTTTTAATGGGCAAGATTTCTTTTGCCAGTTTACCCGTCGCTATATGGACAACGTCATGTTTGTTCTCGAAATCGTGAAAATTACCTACTCACTATTGGTTGTCCCATGGTTAAAATTAGAAACCACATCGTTTTCAAAATTATGTGAAAGATGTGTGAAAGATTACCATAAATGATTTCGTATTTGGTCAGGTCAGATCTAAAAGCGGAGCGTTATTTATAGCTGAATTTAATAATGTTGACCTTAACGACAACTGTTCTCCGAAGACCATGGGTAATGCATTACCTCCACTTTAAAGAGTATTCAAATAGGCTAGAATCACTTGTCAACTACATTGAAATTGAGGGACGTGGGTTCAAACCAAGGATATACAAGTTTAAATATATCCAAACACATTCTATACTGAAAATGCGCTAAACGAATGACCCCATTGTTAAGCTTGTAAGACCCGAGGAAAGCCAAAGTCATGTTTTCTATTTGGATGCAATATGACCTAAATTGTGTTTATGCGCCGTACAATAAAACAAAATAATAAAATAAAACACAAAGAAACCCAATGAATTGTTCTACATATTAAGAGTCTGATTTAAATCTTTTCAAATGTTAAAATGAGCAAATTGTTTTTTTTTATTTTCATGCACTGGCTTACAATGCCGAATAAGGTAAAAATATCTTTGCTGGATAATAAAGTATTTCTTAATAAAAACTTATTGCTATAAAATAATATATGGAAGGATTTACAAGTGTTTTATGACTGTCTAGTGCAAATGCTGAAACATTTTATCTTTTTTTTGTCTTCACATATGGTATATTTAACATGTTTTCGAATTTTTGGAATGGCATAATTCACGGAATGGCATAATTCACATCTTTTACATAAATTTAACAAAAAGGGGTTCTTTTTTTAAGATTTATCAGTTTTCCCCATAATTCCTTTAGGTTTTCAAGTGTTCCTCTAATATTGACTCTCTCTTTTTCCCCTTTAAAAAAGTACACCCGGATCAAGTTTTATTTTTATCCCTTCTGTATTTTCCCGAATTTATCTGAAAAAAAACCCAAAAATTTTCAATTTTTTTTGTAAATCATAAGTAGTTGTATAATGTGTGTATTTACGCTTACATCAAAAATGGTCAATTCAACAGTGTCATATTCCGACACAAAATACTATGTATGTAAGGAAGAATAAATTCAGATCAAGTAGTTCGAACAAACATTTTGAAATGTTGATCCCTGAAAAATATTCTTGCCTTTTTATGATTAACACTTTGATTTTGTTTTCCTATAATGTTTTATTCTATATACAAAATATAGTACCGTATTCGTCTTTGTTCCGTTGGCCAGTTACACGGCGGTACAGTGCCATCTTATCATCAGATTTGCTCTTCATAAACTCGTCAAAGCACTGATATAGCTGTAACAAACACATTAATTTGCATTAAAATCTTAATTTTTAAAATGTATCGAAGGTGTAAACAATAAAAAAATATCAATGAAGCAAATTTACCAGAAACCAAAAACAACTGTACAAAATGCATGCATTCAATTATGTGATATTTTGATACATGTGTTGGTAGACATTAAGAGCGAAGAAGGTTGGTAGACTGTAAGATTAAAAATGAACTGCAGAGAAAAAATTGGAACAAACGTATTTTTGTGACAATTTCTTAACATCTCATGGCAAAATATTATTGGGATAAAAACAAAGAAAAATATTTACCACCACTCCCCCTATTTAACTGTAAACAGTGATTTGCAAACATGACGAATGGCAAACTTGACAAACTTTACATTTGCTAAAATAATGAACAGTTTAAAATGAATATGAAATAATAAGAAAGTTTTCGAAAGTTACATGATCTGATCTATCTGAATATGTTTGTCTATAAGGCGAATCCTCTTAGCTTCACGCAAAATATGTAAAAGGAATTAAAGAAAATAAAACCCTTTCTTACAACATCTTTGTCATAAAGCTTCTTCTCTTCAAAAAAATCCCCTTTCAGTTGTTCCATGTCAGCTTCGTAGTTACTGTAGCCTGTCTCACCTGTGATGTATCTACTTTGGTTTTTCCTTAACATGGCATAATACATCTTTGACAACTTATTCGTTCCATTTTCCATACATGTTTTATTTATTTTGTTTTTCATCATATATAAATATGCTTGCATTTCCGCCTATAAAAATATATAAACTTTACTTTCACTTTATATTTGACGCATTCAAACCAATTTTCCCTCAAACAAAGTCATAATTAGCGGAATGTTAAATATAAAATAGTAAATTTAAAATAATGGATAATAGTAAGAGTATCTATTAAAGAATGTTCATATTATTCTATTATACATTCTTATGATATATCAGCATGTCATGAAATGATGACTGCCAATAGAGCATCAATTTTCTAATATATTGCATGAAAGCTTTCGCTGTAGTTATCGCCGTTCAGGAACATACAATTTACAAAATTTGAACAACGCCTTTAGCCAACCTAAGAGAATAATTTAATATCACATGATAAAAAATGGACAAAATGGATACGTAAAAAGGCTCGCCCAACCGCCATGTTTGTCGGTTAACCTATTCGTAAAAGTAAAAAATACCATTATCAATGTACAAACCCAGTACCAGTCTTTCAACCACAAAAAAATTGCAATATGTTTTGCTACATGTCATTTCTGATAAGAGTCTAAAAATAAGTATATATAAATATATATATATATATTCCGAACCTTGCACTTAAAGAAAAAAAACAACAACAAAATAAATGCTTTCTTCTGGCCGGGTTTAATACTATGAGAGTTTTTATTGTATCATGCCTATAATATAGCAGGGCAATTATAGTTCATTCAAAAAAAACTTCGCCAGGCATTCGACGGAGTATAGAACGTATATTCCATTTACAGAATGCATGAATGACATTCAGATATCAATTTTAATGTGTAGCAAGTAAGTTATTAATTTCGTAATAAGAAAATATTTTTTGCCAATTTTGTACTACGCGTTTAGTTATAATTGTGATATTTTTCTTATGGACAATATCCCAGAACAAAAATTATCTCAGAATCTAGCTTAGCACGTCCAAAATATATTGACTAGAACGGAATAGTAAGAATAAATCAAGTATTTTTGTTGGCTTTATATGTTGACCATATACAATACAGGTATTAGGCAAGGCATTAAATATCATTTCTATATTCATGACTAAACGTTGAGTCAAAACATTTTTGAAAAAGTTTATACTTGTAAAATATAATCCTTGATTTTTTGCAACCATAATATAAGGCATTGACGCCGTTTCAAGGTTACAAGGATTTAGAATATAACACTTATAAACTGATCCCTCTAATAATTAATTTTTATAAAGCAAAAGTTGAAAGAAGAATTGGTACATTGTAAAGGCACACTTTACCAGGAGTCTTTCTTCATACTCATTTTGAAGGTACAGAAATGCGCCTTCACGGTATTTGGAATATGCGACATAAAACAGGGGAAGCGGTCAAGTTTCTTTTGGGCTTTCTATATTTATATTTGCCATTTTTTTCTAAACTTTGTGAGTACCTTTTTAAAAACCCCTCTTACGCTGGCGAGAAGTTTGTCCATATGCATCTTGACACTTCAATGGACTACCTTTCCTTAGTGAGTTTACGTAAAACGTGATGAGAGTTGTTAAATCTAAATATACAAACAACAAATTGTTGGTATTTTCCTTGACGTTATTTTTTTTTCAAAATCTTTGCATTATTTTATTTACAGTCACTTATACTTTTTCGCTATGTACGAAAATTCGGGTTATAAATGGTTTAAAATCATTGAATATTGAAGTTTGTGAAAAATGACATAAAAATGACTGATTTATTACAATTTGGGCCGATGTTAGATTTTTTGGGCGGGAAAACATTACAGTAAGACTACCTTACATCAATATTCTTAAACTCTGAAAGACCGATAGAGACATATTAATTTCAAGAATTTATCAATACAACTAGACGAGCTTAAGATTTCAACTTCAAGAATTCGCGAATTTCACATAGTAAATTCATGAACTCACGATTTCACTTTACGGTTTAGCATCAAGAATTCAGATATTCAACCTCATAAAATCAAATCTCAAATTTATGACATTCATATCAAGATTTCATGAAGCTGAAATTGTAAACACATTGTATTGAAATCGAAATCGTGTTTGAGTGCATTTCAAAAGTCGTTTGGCTTCTAAAAAGTCTGAAAATTTGACTGTCTAAGTTACAAACTGCTCGTTGAGCTTTCAACATCATTGAATAAGATAAATTACCTAATAACCATTTAGAAATATACGTTGTACAACTAGATACGGTTTGAACAGGGTGTTGCTCCCCGAAAAGGTTTTAGACATAAACAATACAACTCTTGTTGTTTCAGAGTTATGTCTCGGGCAAAGTTCAAAGTGCAATAATTCCAAAATTAGGCAAGGCAGATTTACAATTCTTTGTACTGCAGTTCTACTCAATGAGCTTTATCTACCGACTAAGGTTCTTGTTGACATCTCTTTTAGTTTCATAGTAATGTCTTAGACAAAGTTCAAAGTGTAAATTTAAACAAAGGGCAATAACTCCAAAAAGTTGGCAAGGCAGAAATACTATTCTTTTGCACTGCATATCTATGCAATAATATTTTTTATAGTTTCAGAGGTATGTCCCGGACAAAGTTCAAGTGAAAAAATAAACAAAAGGCAATATTTCCAAAAACTAGAGACGGCAGAGTTACGGTTATTTTGTATTGCTGATCTACCCAATGAGATCTATCTACATACAAAGTTTCTTGTTTATATCTCTTATAGTGTCAGAGTTATGTCCTGGACAAAGTTCATTAAAAGTGTAAAAATGAACAAAGGGCATTAACTTCAAAATTAGACAAGGCATAGAAATGTTTCTTTTGCCCTGCACAACTACCCAGTAAGATATATCTACATACAACGTGTCTTGCTAATATTTCTTACATTTTCAGAGCTATGTCCTGGACAATTTTCGTAGTGAAAAATGAACAAAAGACAATGGCTCTAAAATTAGGCAAGGCAGAGTTTGTTGTTATTTTCCACTACACTTCTACCCAATGAGATGTATCTACCTACAAAGGTTCTTGTTGATACCTCTTACGATTTCAGAGCTATGCCCTGGATAAGTGTAAAAATGAACAAAGGGCATTACTCCAAAATTAGGGAAGGCAGAGTACGTGTTTTTGTACCGCACTTCTACCCAATGAAATATCTCTGCCTACAAAGTTTCATGTTGATATCTCTTATGGTAATAGACTTATGTCCTGGACAATGTTCAAAGTGTAAAAATGAACAAAGGAAAGTAAGGCCAGGCAGAGTTACGTTATTTTTGCACTGCACTTCTAGGGTTTTTAGGTTATGCTCCGGACATGATTTTTCTAAAAGGGGAGATATTCAAAAACGCGGCAAAACATAATTATGGTTCTTTTGCACTGCACACCGCCTCAATGACCTCTTCCACTTAAATTATATTCAAGGTTTTCAAGTTATGCTCCGGACAAGATCTTTCTAAAAGGGGAGATAATTGAAAAACAGGACAAAACAGTTTATTGTTCTTTGGCACTGCAGTCCGCCTTAATGTCCTCTACCACTGTGTGCAGTTTAAACAAATTATGTCCAAGGGTTTTTGAGTTATGCTCCGGAAAAAATGGACACACAGACGCACAGATGGACAGACGGACAAGGTGGCGACTATATGCTCTCAATTCGGGGAGCATTATAACAATGTGAATAAAAATGAACTGTAAATCTTAAACCCCGTTCTCTTAAAAGCGCCGAATCAATAGTCCCGAAGGACCATTAAAATAAGACAAACATGTAACTCTTAGTCATGCTGTTACCTTGACCTATTGATATAAACTATTTAAGATGTTGTTCAGACTATCTCAAAAGTGTTTAAAGAAGTTTCGGGAATTATAGCATTATAACTTTTACTATGTTTTGTCTATTAGAGAAACACTCAAACTGTCCCGAAAGCAAATTTTCAGTTTTACAATTTAAAATAGGATTTGTGACTTTACTTAAGAAATAAATTTGTATAAATTCATGCATCGATTTCAATTATTTCTTTTTTTGTATATTTTTTTTTCATTTCTATGTAATAGAAATGCCCCCAATATGAGCCAAATAATACATTTTACAGACTTGAGGTCGAACACGACATTTATTTAACATTTAGCATTTGGGAGCAAGTTTTCCTCCCGATGTTCAGCACAAGAAATTGCATATATAATATAGCTGTTTTGGCAGTTTTAAAATGACTTATTTACACTCCTTTGAAATATTAATATACATGTATGTATTTATCAACTCCAGTTTCAATTTTAATCTAGTTTGAAAAAGAAACTCCAGTACTTACCTGCTCCGTCTAATGGTTTATTGCTTGCGTTGCAGATGTACTTAGGTTTTCTGTCATAAACGTAACTGCGCAATGTGTTTATGTTTTCGACAAAACTCCTCTCTAAAGATGATTCATCTAATTCTTCAATTTTCTGAAGATTCTCTCCAATAGCTGGCTGTGCAATCGTAAAGCATGTTCTCTTTGGAAATACTTTTTGATATATTGTTTAATGGTGTTGAATTTCAGTTGTTTTTCCTGTTGTTTCGGTTTGAAGGTAGACAGGTCTACTGTTTTAAGGTTATCTTCAAGGTATTCAGTTGGAGTCTGGTGTTTTCCATCCTTTGTATTTTTCAGGAAAAAATCTCTGATGCACATCATTAGAGTGGGAGAAGCAACTTGAATTGTTTCGGCATTATGTTTGTCTTCCGCTTCATCATCTAGAACTTTTATCATGTCGGATAGTGAAGCAATAAAACTTTTTAAATTAAGGAATTGATAATTACAGAAAATTGCGAGCACCCGCCCCTTAAGTTGTAAAATCATTTGCAATAGAATAAATGAATGTTCCAAAAGAAATTCCATTAATGCTTTATTTCGAGGAAATCATTTATTATATCCTTATAACAACTGCTTGCTAAAAGAGAGCTCACTGAAGCATTTTTCTATATATCAATCTGATTCTGTCTTATTACATGAAGCCCGTACTTCAATACTAGAAAGCTTAGGGCGTGGACGGTAGTTTGCACTTGGCAGTACCGTCCATGAACTTTCTCAATCAAACCGAGCCTGCAACATTTTCACTTTTGCCGTTTTGGACTTTTCTTTAGGGATTCTATTTTTCTCTATTTTAAAACATACTTAATACAGGCGCATTCGAGTAGTTTTTTCATTGTTCAACTTTATCTTAATCTAAATTAGTCTTTACAGGCAATCACATGTAAACTTTCTGTTAAAGGTACTGAAATACGGGGTTATTTTAAATCTCAAGCAACACTTGGAATATCTATAATCAATATTCATCTAGAAATTTGCAGTATTTGTTGTGATGGTAAACTGCCTGATGCAAAGGTGGAAATATAGATACAATAAAACAGATAGGAGTAAATTAAAATGTACGTACTCGTATGTCCGGTAGAAATACGTGATTCGGTTCTTATTGTGAAAACATAAGTTCAGTCAATTTTATCATTTATAGAGATACCAAATTATCATTTGTCGAGCTTTTAGAGATTTCGAAGTAAAACTCACGCGATTCTGAAAACAATACAACAAAACAAAACATTTTTAACCGAAACGAATGCCAAATGGGTCCCCAATTGCTTACTTCTGACCAGAAGATGGAACGTGTCCAATGTACCAGAGAGTGTTTTAAGAGGCTTTCTCAAGATTAAATACTTCAGATATGACATATATCATATTTAATTGATATCAGTATAAGTATAATAATATCATTGATAAATATATAAGTGAGAGTGAATACGTCTGTATTTACCAATATTTTGTATCTAATGCGTTTTCTTTAAAGTAGACATGCATAAAACAAACAATTGCTACAATATAGCTATGTCTTTTGTATACTAAAAGGATACGCTAACTTGTCCAGGGTGGTGTAGTCGAACACAGATTTTACATTTATGATAAGTGTACTACTCATCAAAAGTGTAAGACACAACAGATTGCTGTCATGTTCGACATCTTCCTTAAATTGAAATGACAAATATTACTTATAAAGTCAAATTGTAATATAGATTACTGATAGGAGATCTGGCGGGAATGTTTCGACTTCCCATTGTCTTCTCTCATAGAATTGATATTGATGATTTGCTTTCGTTAATATAGTAAGCTTTTTCTCATTTGGTAAAAGGATCTAGACATCAGGATTCTCGTCCGTGCAATTTGCAATTACTTTGCATATTTTGGGGAATACGAGTATCTAAATACGGGAATAAAATCAGTTTTCAAAGCGGAGTCTTAAGATATCAAATTTAGGGTTACTAAAGAAAATGAGAAATATATTTTCCGGCTATCATCTTAGACTCTACTTTATGGTCATGATTTATTTATCCGTTTAGCATGTAGGCAACAAACGTATCTAATTATATTGCCTGAATGAGAAATATATTGTCCGTACTGACGATCAATCACATAAAATTGTCTATAAAGTCGTTATTTAAGCTGCATAACCTTGCACTAGAAAATAAAATGTACATGCAAATTTGTTTTTCATATAGTTTTAAACAAGAGGAGGAGTTTTTATAAAGGTTTCATTCCATTTTAACCTTATGTGATTTAAGTGTGGAAAAATTTAAGATCATTCATAATATTTTATTGAGGACCACAAAAGGATCATGATGTTGACGTCTGTACTAAAACAAATTGATTAGTTAAAGTGGTTGCTGACAGAAAAGTTGGATAACGACGCACACAATACATTCACAAAAGCTCTTATTTGTTTTAACCTCAAAATGTTAGAGAAGCATATTGGACAGAAAGTAGCTCGTGTTCTGCAAAACAAAGAGGATGACCCGTTTTTATATCTCCTTTAACAAGTTAGCCGAGGAGCATGTCGTTCCAACGATAAAGCTTACTCGTTCCGATGAAATAATGTCCATTTTTAAAATCTTAGTACATCACTTACTCTTAACAGAGTAAGTTAAATCTACGAATTCTTCTCCGTTTGTACATACAAGCTTTATCCGGATCCGAATTATTCCTTTTGTAAGTACCACCTACATCCGGCGTATTTCATTGCTCTAGAAAATTCATATTCAAACTTTTTAATTATGAGCCATGAATACATAAAGTATAAGTTCTACACGTGTATTAGAAGCAAAAAGTAAATGTAACCTTTTCGGGATCATCTAAACCCTCTGTGTCTAACAAAACTAACACTTGGTCACATTTCGTTGGATGTTGCTTGCACCAGATCCATATCCCTTTTGTCTCTGATCGAACCGTATCGCCAAGATTGAACCCTAAAAGTAAATGATGGACTGTTCAGACAAATGTTTAGTCTTAAAAATCAGGTAAAGCTTAACATTAACATACATAATTAATTTAAGGTTTGCCGTGAGTCACCGTTTATATCCAGTTACGCAGGAATGTGGAAATAACGCAGGAATTGTGCATTAGTAACGCAGAATTTTGCTTAAAACGAGCACCGCGATGATAAATGGACCAATATTTTTATTTTACATCAAATTTGAAGAAATAAATTAGCGCATACCGTGGCTGAGTTATTATACTTTAAACCTCTTAAAAATGTTTCCGTGAAAATATTTATTTTTCCAGACCATTCGTGAAAATGTCGATCTGACTATCGTATTGATAGCGACTTTTAGTTTCGTTGATATCTTTAAATACAATAACATACATATTTCTTCATGATTTTTTTTAAAATTCGGTGTACCTGAGACATTTTCCAATCTACTCGTGTTATATTACACTAATTTAGCAGATAAAACATAATTGTTGAGGCCATTTTTACGAGGTAACGCCGGCTTTGTAATGAAGCACTGAAGCAACGGCGGTTATCTCATTAAAGGTAGTTAAATCTTATTTAACAAGCTTCCTTCTGTTTAGACCCTTGTAGTTTGACAAATGTCTTAGGTATAATGAATATGAAAAAATACTGTTTTAAATGTGTGAAATGTACATATTTATTTGACGAAACACAAAAGTCACCATCAAAACGGTAATCAGGATGTCTTTCTCAAGAATGATCTTAAGAAGTAAACATAAACCTGACACAAATTGTAATACTGATTAAAGTATAATGCCGTAGCAGCCGTATGCGCTAATTCTTTTCTTTAAATTAAATAAAATATTTTGGTTCGTTTACTTACTGTGTTATTCGTTCTGGCAATAGCGTTGCACAGATTCGGTGATACTTTTACGTTATTTGCACATTCCTGCGTTACTAGATAAGACGTTAAACTATTACGCATTTGAAGTTATATGAAATGTTTGTTTCAAAGTTTAACATACTTTTAACGATATTATGTATTTCAGTTTTCACTGCTTCTGAGCGATCATCCATTTTTCAGATTTCAATAATTTTCATCAATGATCATTTATGGTATGTATGAAATGATAGCTGACTTACCTGTTTTTTCACCTGCAATCCAATTCATTAAATAGGATTTTCCAGTTCTATACAAACCACAGACACCGACTACATTAATTTTCATGTTAATTTGTGAAAGTTGAGACAAAACATCGCCATTTAACTGCAACAGTTCTTCTTCATCTGTATAAATCAATCGTTGCGGTGTATGAAATAGCTTCAACCTGCTTGTTCTGAAATACAATTAACAGCAGCTAAATACCAAATATAAAATTTATCATACAGGTTCATCAACAGTTGTTTTTTCTTTTGTTTGTTTGTTTAATTGGGTTATACGTCAAACCGACACATTATAGGTCAGTTCCTTATTTTGTTAATGGCCAATGTATTACGATACATTTAACGTAAATACAATTTTGAGCAGTTTGAGTGTTAAAATCCTATTGAAAATTACTTTGCAAACAATGTTAATAAAAAATTAAACTAAACTTACAGATTTTCGATTGACATATCTTCCTGAAAAAAAGAAAAAAAAATCACAAACTTTTAAAAGGACTGGAAAAAATCAGAATATAAAAGTTAAAATGGTTAAAGAGCTGTGAAAATGAAACGCATAATTCGGGTACCATTTGCCTAAATGAGCAAACGATTACCATGAATCCTAATAAGCGATCACGGTCACATGACGTTCTATGGAAGCTGCGTCATTTTGTTTGGGTATAATTTATACAGACTTGATCGTTGTGCAATGTACCCAAAAATTCGCCCTTCTAAAGCAATAATGATTTTCAAAGTTATAAGTCATATGATGCTCAAAATGAGAAAGGTGCTACTGTACTTTTAAAGGAGTGTATTTGCATCAATATAAAATGAAGACAAATCAAAATTAGTTTTGATACTTTGTAATATAGAGTGTCATTGATTTGTATGAATATGGCTACTTATTTAGCACGTCTATACTCTGCACAATAGGAACAACCCCTGAGAGCAATATGAGACTAGAATGAATAGGTGGAAAAGAATCATACTCGATTTGCTTTAGTTTGTTGATAATAAATGATAGAAAATGTTTCGTCTCGTCTACCTACCCTATTGCAAAGGCTTAATACAGAAGCATTTATCAGTCAAAATTTAATGCATATGAATTAAGTATTGTTAAAGTAGTAGTAAGTCCTCGAGAGATATATTAAACATTTATTTAATAGCAAGTTGAAAACTGCAGACTCAGATTTATAGACTTTGTTCATGAGAGATAGTGTAGGTGCCACCTGACATTCAAGATAAATAGCAGCAAGCATTGCATATCAGCATAACTACATCATTGTGATCATAATGGATGCATATGTGTGATTCAACATTGCTGATAAAGTTTGGTCATTCAGCGTCTGTGCGAGCATTCAGGGAATAAAGGGTTGTCCTTCGGTAGAAGTGTCCCAGAATGTCCCATCTTAAATGTGACAAAATTGGCGTTAACGGCATGCAAATTTTTTTCCTATTCAGTTATAAGAAATGTAGTGACTGGACACTTTCTAGAATTCAATGACAATACGGGTGTAGACCAAAGAATAAAAGAAAAGGGAATAAGAAACGCTGACTGGATAACTGACATCCTTATTTTTATATAGTACATTTACATCAGAGTGGTTTTTAGGTTGGTTTTGTATTATTGCGAGATTCGTCATGAATATAAATGGATGCAATAATTTAGGTACAATGGGTAAAGAAGCATTCTAAAATAGAAAAAGAAAAAAAAGAATCTCTAAAGAAAGCCCAACACGACAAAATTGAAAATGTTGCAGGCTCGGTTTGATTGAGTCTGTTCATGGACGGTACTGGAAAGTGCAAGATACCGTCCACGCCTCTAGCACTGGCTTAAGCAGCAATCAACATTTAAACACGAAAAATGGTGAAATTTTGAATTAAGAAACATCCGCAGATGTGTTCATTCGGCGGTTATCATGGAACCTTCAATGTGACACTTTCGTGCCATTCCATGAAAAGCGGCGTATTGTTCCCAAATAAAAGAATGCGTGTGCTCTAAACGAGAAAACAATCGGCGGAACTTAATAAAATGGAATTTTGAAAGGGGATCTGAGGTTATGAAGCCTGCGTATTACAGACCAGAAGTCAAAAGACTAAATTAAAAAGCAGGCAACATATCCTAAGGTGATTATACAGTATTCAAGTAGGAATATTGGAACACCGCCCAAGTTTAAAAAGGCCAAATAGAAGAAAATGTACAATACACAACAATAATGTCGTGCTGAACGATCTTCAGGGAACGAAAATATAATATCATTGATTAAATTTAAGGGAAGACTTTTTACAGCCGCTAACCCATACGCTGCCAGCCTTACTTACCAATACTTACCAATACCATTTGCATTTGACAATTACTCACTTAAGTGTCAAGTTACTAATGTTAGTTCATGAAGGCACCAAAACTTTTTATAAACAGTGACGGCTATCTAAGGTAACAAAAGTGCCTCTTATGAAATTGTAAGTACAAATACATAACAGTTTGTACATTAAAATCATAAATCATTAAATATACACATGTAGATTATTGTTTCTAGTAAAAAATAACTACACAGACGTGAAATATTGTAATTTTATCATAAGTCTATCTACTCTAGGCTATTCAGAAGCAATACAAGTCATGGTAACTGACATTTCAATTTTTTTTCATGCTTATTGATTAGCTTAAATGTTTTCGTTCTACACATATGTTAATCATATGGAAAAAAATATAATAACCGAAATTTTAAGAAGTTGAATCATACCATTCCGCTTTCAATCTGTATGTCATCATCTACCATTTCTGACCCGATGGAGTGTTCATATTCATGTTCGTTAGATGCCATCGTTACTGTAAAATAAATGATGATTACCCTTATAAACAAATAAAAAACACAATGATTGTAGATTAATGTCCAATATGGTTGCCCATTGCTAAAGTTGGTATATTTTTTGTGTCTAATGCATTCTTTATTGTTTCCGAAATAAGTGTTGGTAGTCGACAAGGTGCTCCAAATGGATAGTTTTATTCCCCGTTAGATCTTTAAATATTTCAATATCACCTTAGAACCGGAAGTAACATTACGCGCATGCGCTTTCTGAGAAGGGCGAAGATAGATACTGAAAGCAAAGTTTTAATCAGTATAAGCAGTATTAAACAATTTGGTAGACAATTTGAACAGTTTAAAGGCTAACTTTTTGAAAATTAACCGATGCAAAGGTGCACATCAGCAATAAATTTGAATTTTTCTGCCATTTTGGATTTATGCATTCAGAATCTTATATATATGTAAGAAAATTAGAGGGACTTTATTTCAATCAACATATGAATGTTTCAATTGCGTCTTCATATGCCTCTGTTGAAAGTATCATCAGACCTTTTTATCATCAGTAATTTAAATTGAAACTGCAAATAGTTTTAGCTAGAGATAAAATAACATATCCGTAAATTACATAAAAATTACACAATTTGTGCTGCACGTACATTCCCTTTGGTGTGACATGTATATCTAATAATCTTGATTATGATAATCGAAATTTTGACTGTAGCATATATACAATACAATCCCTGTAAACATGGAGTTATTGGGCCAACCACGAAAATCTTTAAATAATAATCGATGTTGAGCCATGGGCGTACTATGAATATTGCTCCGCGACCCACGCCCACAGACGCGGATCTATCTGTGTTTGTCATTTTGCCTTCGATTTATAGCGAAAAGTAAATTCGGAACCAAGCATTCCTTCCGATTTCTATTATGTAAAGTCATGTATTGGTTTCCCCTTCGGTAATACGCAGAATGGCAAATCAATGAATGAGAACGAGTACAAATTTCACTCGTCAACCGGTAGGAAGGCACAATAGAAAACGAAATTATAAAAATTTAAATTCGGTAAATTATTTCTTATATTTGTATCTTCTGCAGGAAATTACAAATTCTTATGTAGTACGCAGTGGGGTATTATACATGTACTTTATTGCCTCTTAAGACTGGTTACATGAATTCAAGAGCTATAAATAGATGACCTTAACATTATGAAAATCCGAAAAACTATTTATAGAAGTAGTTTGAGTTTTGAGTCTGTAAAACTAGTAAGACATGATATATAATTTAAAAATAACAAGAAATGCAAATGGAGCGTAAAAATAGTTATCCTTATCACAGATCAAATACAACTGGAAAGAACACTTATGTAAGGGAAAACATCACATTAATGCGTAGTCTTCCTTCGCCATGAAAGTGTATTCGAGTTGTCTCCCTTTATATCTATGGAGACCATCCATTTGAACAGTTATATTTCTTTGTATACAATCTGTAATGTTGCATTTTGAATTGAGATTGCCGATTTAACATTGTAGACATGTATTTCAACAAAACACATTTTGTTAAACGACAAAACATTTACCGGTTTCTGAGAGTATATTCTATGTAACGCATGTCACAGGATGAAACGGCCAATGAGCTGTCATCCGCGATAAGACGTGTTATGCTAATTAAATTTCCGGCAATATCATTAATAGAGATGAGAAATAAAAGAGGCCCAAGGGCCGATCCCTGGAGTATGATTAAAGTATGTCTAAAACGTCTTTAGTATTTACGCTATTTAAAACCTTATGTTATTTGATTTATTAACGAATTCCAGAAGCTGCGCAGTTGATGAGTCAATTTTTGAAACGGAAGTAAAATATTCATTTAAGGTATTAGATCTATAATGGACACTTAAACGGTATAAACCCACGCACTTTCGAAACTCTGTTACTTCACTGAACATGAATACTCTTCAGAAAGGAGCTGCTACACTAAGCATCTAATAACTTTTCGGAATCAGTTGTGTAATTTTTCTTATTATTATTTGCATTAAGAATAAGGGATGGTAGTGACCTAAACGCACTACAGTTTTCTTTTATTAATAATTTTACTGTTTCCAATATTGCCTCGGATTGTTATTATGATTCCTCTAACGAGTATTCTAAACTGTTAAAAAACGTTCTTTAGCGTGAGATTTTAAGTCGTTGAATTTAAAACGGAGACGTTTAAAGGCATTCCAGTCATTTAAAAATTAGATCTAATAGATTTTTTTCCGATCACGTTGTCTTGATGTTCTGCGGATTTCATACCAGGGCTTGTTTTTTGCCGACTCATTGCATAGGAATACATTCCTTAGCTAGGTCTAGAGTAGTGCTGTAAAAGATTGACAAGCCTTGTGAACTGTAATCATTATGTTAATGCTGCACATCAAAGACGCCGCTAAATGATGTGAATAGTCACAGGTAATGTGTATAATTAGCTTTGACAATTGTTGAAAATCCGAAGCACTAATCAATTTTTCTTCATATTCTTGGTATGTAATCAATAAAGTTGCATATTTTTATGAAAACGTAGAACTTAATGCATATATTCACAAAGTAATGCCATGTCTAAAATGTTTGTTTGTTGCGACAAAGACTAAAAGGTCTAGTCGAAGCAAAATAAATTGGATAACAAAAAAAATTAAATGATTGGAATACTTAAAATAAATGCAAGACAAAGATAGAGGTAGAGAAAATATCTCTGTTGCGCCGAGAATATGTCCATTTAAATATTAGTGCGAATTGCATAATGTTCTAATGATTTTGAGGACGAACTGTTCTGTTATTTTACAAATACCAAAAATATGTCTGTAATATCAAATAATAGTTACGAATCAATTGTTAAATATAATCAATTCTCAGTTACGTATAGTTTACTTATTTATAAAAGATTAAACTACTTGATATAAGATTGCATATTTGCCTGGAATTTAGGTGTAGAACCACTAAATGTAAGTAACCAATCTGGACAAAAGAGAGCAATCGTCACAGAACACTTCAAAATTACCTATTGCAAATATTTGTGATACATTTGAAAACAAACTTATTTTTTCCACTCAGTAAATCTGTTTTATAACTTAAATGTTAATTATTTGCATGAATAAGCATACGCATTGCCTGTTTTGCAAGAAATATTTCCGTTAAGCCCGTAGCGCAAGTGTCTTAGTCATACCCCTTGTTCCCTGTCCGAATTTGGTTCCCGTCATTACTGGCTCATTGACACGTTATTTATTATGTAAAAATAGATATTGATAAAAATAATATGATATTCAAACATGGCACTATCACTTCAGTTAAGGGTTTATTTAATTTCATTAAAGCTCGGTGACATGTTGTACATATTTTTATTAGAAAATTTGAAAACATTGGATTTTAAAAAAAATACACAAATGCGAGACTAAAGTTTTCCCCATTGCTGAATAGACAAATTCATATCTAATAGACGCCGCGTCAAAAAATGATCCTAAGACATGTAAGCGACCGCCATTTCTAAAAGTAATTGTGTATTTCAAATGAGAAAGAATACAATTATGCATTTGATTCGGGTAAATTTCATTTGGATTTGATATTTTTACACCTTTTCATAAGAAGGAAAACACATTCGTGAATTGTTACTGACAATATATATAAGAAACAAAAAAGAAACTTTCGCCAAGTTTGAATGTGGATATGTTAGTACAGTTTTTCAATCCTTTTGGCTGAAAGCTTACATATTTGTAAAATAATGTATTGTGGTTCTTTTAAAATTCTTCATATTGGAGGATAGGATCAGATTGATTGTTGAATTTAAATTAAAATAAGGTAGGGGTCGTTTCTAAAGTTAACAATCAGTAGCGTGTGTGACCGCCGTGTGCGAAGCTGACTGCCTGACAGTGACGTCGCATTGAGAGCACAAGTTTGTTAATGTCAGCCTATGGAATATTATTCCATTCTTGAAGCAATGCTGCTCGAAGATCGTTGACGATGTTTAGAGGTTTCGGACGTCGACGTACGCGTCTATGCACATTATCCCAAAGATGTTCAATTGGGTTCAAATCTGGACTTTTTGAGGGCCAGTCGTCGATGAAATCAACGTTATGATTTTGTAAACACAAATACTGTATATTGACACGAGCAACATGGGATGTGGCACTATCCTGTTGTAACATCGTTATTACGTTATGAATCTGAAGCAGAGGGACAACATGAGGGCCTAAAATGTCTTCCCTGTATTTTTGGGCATTTAATTTGCCATCAATAACGACGAGCGGGGTTCGATACCCGTAGGCAATACCGCCCCACGCCATAACTGAGCCCTCACCCCAAAAACGATCCCGTTGCAGTACGCAGGAGTCGGCATAACGTTCATTCCTGCGTCGATATAACCGTACACGGCCATCAGCTCGAGACAATGCAAACCTTGTCTCATCAGTAAAAAGAATTGTCCGCCAACGCTGTCTTGTCCAGTTTATGTGTCCAAGGGCCCATTGCTCTCTATTATTGCGATTGTGGCGCGTCAAAACCGACGAACGCACCACGTCCGTGCACACCGCTCTCGGCTAAACGATTCCTTACTGTCTGGGCGGAAATACGGTTGTTGTGAGTACCGGGGGTAACAGCAGCTGTAGCTGTCGGTGTTCGAAAGCGATCGCACAGGTGCTGGTTCAAGATATAGCGGTCTTGGGCTCGAGACGTTACGTGCGATCTTCCGTTACCCGGCAAGTCCCTTGTACTCCCCAGTCTGTGCAAATCGCCGCTGAAGGTTTGATTGCACGGATGCACCAACACGAGCTGCAAGCTCCGCAGTTGTGCACCCAGCTTCAAGCATGCCCAAGGCCCTCTCACGTAAATTTTCGGGAATTCTTGGCATTGAAATTTCAATACAAAACTTCAATTAAAAACGTTTATCAATTATTTTTTACAGCTTTACGACTATAGCAATATTTTGGTAAAGACAAACCACGTGGAGCGGATATGCCCATCCCTTACGCGCCCGTGAAACTCGATTTGTACGTTGGGCTTTTATACGTGGATTAGCTGACCTATTTTGCAAACAAAACGAGTTTTACAAGCTACTACATGTATATATGTGTGTACATCTAAGTGGTACCCTTGAACAACTGGCACATACTTTGCGAAAGTTTCTTTTTTGGTTCAGTATATATATACAAATGTATAATTGTTTACTGATGTGTATACATTCAAGAAGCGTTTAGGAGTTTTGAAAACGTGGATATTTTTAGCGGCTGTCTTACGATGCTAGGTTATTTACTTATCTTTCTGGCTGATGGCTGTCATTGCTTTTACACATTGCATAACAGTTATCGAAGGATTCTTAAAATGCCCAAAATGTCATCAGTTTTGCATGTTGAAGGAAGTGTAATTATCAGACTGTTACCATTTGTGTTAAAAAAAAGACTGCAGCTCTATTGTTCACATTTTTAGCTCACATGACCACGAAGTGGTCAAGGTGAGGCATAGTGATGGTACGTCGTCGTGCGTCGTCAACAATTGGGTGATTAACACTATAGCTGTCACAATTTAGATTTGATCAACATCAAACTTTGTCAGAATGTTTGTATTAATGAAATACAGGTCAAGTTTGAGGATGGGCCATCTCGGGTCAAAAACTAGGTCACAGAAGCTAAAAATAGAAAAACTTGTTAACACTTACTGGCTGCAGTTTTAATCCAAATAATCTTGAAATTTGTCAGGAAGGTTGTTTTAATAATTGCTAGGTCAAGTTTGAAGATGTGTCATCTTTGGTCAAAAACTAGGTCACAGGAGCTTAACAGAGAAAAATATTGTTAACACTCTAGTGGTTGCAGTTTTGATTGAAATATCCTGAATATTGGTCAGGAAGGTTGTTTTGATGATTTCTAGGCCGAGTATAAATATGGATTTACATCGAAATCTAAAAGAATTTCAATCTTAACCTGTAACTTTGTTAATCTGATAGATGTAAAACATGAATGATGAATACAATTTTTAATCTAAGTAAAAATGGTGCCGTCATTAATTCCGTTGTTATTCAGTTTTATTGTCTGGTAATTTATATAGTATAGTTTCAAAATTTCGTAATGACATAATTAAGGAATTTTAGTAGATAAATTGGTACAATGAATTCGATACTACATAAACTTAATTTTCATATAAACTCAAATAAATGAAGAAAAGAGTAATATTCGACCGTTTTTGCGCCACAAATCGGCAATATAATATTCAGGTGTGTATTGTATCAATAACCATATAACACTCGTATTATAACACCAGGGAGTTGGCAGAAATTAACGAAGTACACTAATTGTTATTAAAGCAAGATTATTGTATTAAATACGCATTATTACAAAAGGGATCTAACATTTTGAATTGGATATTGTCAACTAAGCCAGAGTTTTAAGGAATTAGTCGATTTAAACTATTGATAATAATTGCGTTTAATAACAAACTACTTGATATTGAATTGAATCGTATTATAACATCAGGGACGGTAAAAAATTACAAGGGGTGTGCTAAATTTTGATCGGTTCAGAAATGACGCTTTCTGATCGGTAACAGAATGAATTTGGAAATTTTAAATTGTAAACCAATCAAATGCTAGCAAGTATTGACCAATCAGGGGAGACTTTGGTTGCGTTAATAAGAAAAAGTTAAGATTGAATGAATGAATAAATGAATGAATGAATGAATGAATGAATGAATGAATGAATGAAAGAATGAAGAATGTTATAAAATTAGAGTCTTAAATATATATTAATATTCTCTTCACTTGTTATGTCAATCTAGTCATGATTATTGTTTGATTATTTTTGTCAATTTAGTAGATCATTGTGCCTCTTCTTACATGGATTAAATTCTTTGATAATGCCTTTCATAGTTTGTCTCTAATATCGTTTTATGATGCAGTATGCGCAGTAGATCCATCACACTATTGATGAAAAACTCTGTAACTCTGGCTAAGTTCACAATACCCCATTCAAAATATTAGATGTAATAAGCCACATTTCATACAACAATCTGGCTATAATAATAATTAGCGTATCCACTTCGTCAGCTTTTTTCCCCGTGATCTTTTAATAATCAGGGAACGAGCATGAGCATGTGGAGAAAACTGAGTTATGTTGAGTATCTTAATTAAACATAGAGCAATTTTAAACTTATAACATGAAAAACACGCGTAGCATCTTTTCGTATTGTTTATCTGTATTTAGTTGCAGATGTGTTTTGTCGATTGTAAAGGGAATTAAGCAGGGCTTGAAATTTCTTGCAAGCTATTTAAGTTCTCTCCCTTGATATTTTTCTTCAGATTATATTGTACATATAATTATAATGAACATGAGTGCATTGATTTTAAGATTAACACATGTATTATAATCATTTGAATAGAACGTTTGACTATCTGCGTTTAACAAATTGCCCCCCACGAAAAATAGAATCAGATACTATTTATTCTTATTTAAAGATTTGATTATTGCTGATCATTTTAAAGTTAAGGTATTCAATAAAGCAACTGGCAAGACAAAGAAAATATTTATACTTCATTAAGTCTCATTTAGATTCATTGTAACATAAGTTGCATGTATAATCTGATTTAAATCATTATTATATATAATAATTATAATAATGAATTTACACTAAAATGCCATAGGGGAAATAAAATTGGCAATGTTTACAAGACAAATTGGCCTTCGATCTACATTATGTTTTCTTCTTCTCAAAATATTTGACTATTGTGTTGAAATATCCAGCTTATTGAATTACAGTGTATAACATTCATATTGCCTATTTAGTTATGCTGCAAAATAAATGGAATTACAGTTTATATCATTCATATTGCCTATTAAGTTATGCTGCAAAATATTGATATTATAGATAATGGGAAAAAACTTACTTAACATAATTTGAATTCGTCTTTAAATGATTGAATAAGCCAGTTAATTTGAAAGTTAAAAGTAAAACAGTTCATTAATGTATTCTAACTAATTTCAGTAAATGTAAGAATAATTTAAACTTACATTATGACAGAATGATATTGACATGTAGTTAACTGCCTGTATTTTGTTAAAATAACTTTACAACATCTACTGACTTGAAACTTGTCTGTTAAATTTGTCTTTAAATGGTACTTGATTTTCAGATCTTATGAGAGCAAGAATGGTATTTAAGCGAAAAAAAATAGAGGTATTTATAAATACAGTCATGGCAGTGTTCCCACTGCCGTACGTAAACTTTAAACTTGACCATTTATCTTTTAGTTCGTGGTGTATTTTCCTTATACTTTGCCACAACAACCCTTGGGAACTTGACCTTCATTCGTAAATGACTTTGATCTTTAAGGTCTCAAATGTCTAAATAATGCTTGATTTTTGCTATTAGTGGCTATAACATTCTATATTTGATTATCTTCAAACTTGAACATTATAATCTTTCAGAATAGACCTTCAATTAACCAGACAAACCTTCACCTTGAAGGTCAAATAACTAACACAATGTGGGAGCATATAGCTTTGCACTTTTCCGTCCGTCCGTCATTCCGTCAGTCCGTCCGTCAGTCCGTCCGTACGTCCCGAAATCTTGTGAACGCAACTCCTCTTAAACCGGATGGCAGATTTTGCTTAAACTTACAGGGATGAACAACCTTAAGGTGTAGATGGTAGTAAAGGAAGGAATTTTTGCTGCGACCAAATTTAACAGAATTATGGCACTTTGTTGATTTTTTCACTATATACTATGTAGAAATTTTGCGAATGCAACTCCTCTTAAACCGGATGGCAGATTTTGCTTAAACTTCCAGGGATGAACAACCTTAATGTGGAGATGGTAGTAAAGGAAGGAATTTTTGCTGCGACCAAATTTAACAGAATTATGGCCCTTTGTTGATTTTTTCACTCTATACTATGTAGAAATTTTGTGAACGCAACTCCTCTTAAACCGGATGGCAGATTTTGCTTAAACTTCCAGGGATGAACAACCTTAATGTGTAGATGGCAGTAAAGGAAGGAATTTTTGCTGCGACCAAATTTAACAGAATTATGGCCCTTTGTTGATTTTTTTCACTATTAATTACTACCGTATGTAGAAATTTTGTGAATGCAACTCCTCTTAAACCGGATGGCAGATTTTGCTTAAACTTACAGGGATGAACAACCTTAAGGTGTAGATGGTAGTAAAGGAAGGAATTTTTGCTGCAACCAAATTTAACAGAATTATGGCACTTTGTTGATTTTTTCATTATATACTATATAGAAATTTTGTAAACGCAACTCCTCTTAAACCGGATGGCGGATTTTGCTTTAACTTCTAGGGATGAACAACCTTAATGTGTAGATCGTAGTAAAGGAAGGATTTTTTGCTGCGACCAAATTTAACAGAATTATGGCCCTTTGTTGATTTTTAGTTTTCAACTTGTGGCACATGTATTCCAAAAAATATTTGACCATCCGTGTCCTATGGACACATTTCTAGTTTTTTGATGTAACTGGTTTTAACTTATTAATGAATGGATTTACTTCCTATTAAGAAAAAACACTTTGAGGTGTACATCTATCGATTTCAAATTGACCATGGCTATTTAATGTCCATGACTTTGAAGGGAAAATTATTGAATTTTCACTGACTTTGCTATAATTGACTGTAACTTAGTAAATGATAAATTGACTTTATTTTATGCTTTTCAGTGGATTACTGATTTATCCGTGAAAATTATATTTGATAATTTCACAGTGAAAATTATCAAAATATAATTTCACACTTTTCAATGACGAAACTACTTTTTTTAGATTTTTCCCATGTGGTACCTCAATTTTATTTTTTCAAACAATTCTGACAATGTCAGGCTGTTTAAAGAAAACGCAAAGCTGAAATTGATAATCAACTTAAATGTCAAAAGTAATAAAAAGAAGAAAACTTACTTCTATTCATTCTAATTCCAATCACCAAATTTCATCTCTAAATTTTTTGTTTCATTTTTACAGTCTGACAAATACATTCCTTCCACATGCAAACTGCTCTTGATGACATTTGGGCACATTAAAGTATCCTACGAGCAATAACTGCCGTATGCTTTATGAAAAATTGAAAAGCAATGACAGCTATCACCTCGTAGAACAATTAAACCACCCAGCGTTCGAGCAAGTTCCAAGTTTTCCATTTTCATAGCTGCTTTTTTTTCATGTTTTCACATCTGTCAACACTTATTTTTTGTCTGTTTCAATCCTCAAATATGTTTTCTTTCTTTAAAAAGGTGTATGACTAACAAATCCAAATGATATCCCTCTGAATCAAACACAATTATTTTCCTCCCGTGAAATACACAACTTTAAAAAATGGCTGCCGCTTACATTTAACAAAGCCAGGTCTAATATAAATACGCAGTAAGTAACAGAAATATGGATGGATGGTTGGAATTTTTCTCCTACAAAAATTGTTAGTTTTTATTATTAAAACAAGCGATCATTCATATTTTTTTAACAAAATAAATAATATCACTGTCATTTAACGTTGATTGTCGGACTTATTTTACAGCTCAAGACTTCTTGTTTTTAATGAGATTATTCCGACTAAATGGGGCTCTCAATGGGGAAAACAGATTTTAATATTTACGTTAATATTATGGAAATTTCGTTTTAACTTGTTTTTTAGCATAAAATAAAAAGAAAATTTGTTTGTTTGTTGTGTAAGATTTAATTTTATTTCATCTCGTGAACTTTAAAAACAGTATTCTCACTCGTGGCTACGCCACTCGTGAGAATACTGTTTTTAAAGCCCACTCGATGAAATAAAATTTCATCTTACACACAAACAAACAAATATCCTCTATATCTTCATTCCTTGACAATATAATTCTTTGGGCATGACCTTCTAAAAGGTTAAACTGAACTTGACCTTGCTATTTATTTATGAATGTATTGACTACATATTTAGATATTACATCCTTTAGGGCATGACCTCTATGTACATGACTCATGTATGACCTTCATACTTGGACAAAATACCTTTTTGACAAGACCTGATAAAAAGTTGGACTGACCTTGAACAAGCTTTAAATGACCTTGACAATCAAGTTCAAATTATTATACCCCCGCACAACAAAGTTGTAAGGAGGGTATACTGGAATCAGGTTGTCCGTCCGGCCGTCCGGCTGTCCGTCGGTTTTTTCTTGTCCGCCCAATAACTTAAGATTCCTTTGACCCTTAGTCTTCATATTTGGCATGGAGGTTAGCCATGATTACTTGATGACCCCTATTGATTTTGAGGTCACCAGGTCACAGGTCAAGGTCACAGGGGCCTTGACTTCAAAAAGATTGTCCGCCCAATAACTAAAGATTCCTTTGACCCTTAGTCTTCATATTTGGCATGGGGGTTAGTCATGATTAGTAGATAACCCCTATTGATTTTGAGGTCACCAGGTCAAAGGTCAAGGTCACAGAGGCCTTGACTTCAAAAAGCTTGTCCGCCCAATAACTTAAGATTCCTTTGACCTACAGTCTTAATATTTTGCATGGTGGTTAGTCATGATTAGTAGATGACCTCTCTTGATTTTGAGGTCACCAGGTTAAAGGTCAAGGTCACAGGGGCCTTGACTTCAAAAAGCTTGTCCGCCCAATAACTTAAGATTCCTTTGACCTACAGTCTTAATATTTTGCATGGTGGTTAGTCATGATTAGTAGATGACCTCTCTTGATTTTGAGGTCACCAGGTTAAAGGTCAAGGTCACATGGGCCTTGACTTCAAAAAGCTTGTCCGCCCAATAACTTAAGACTGCTTTGACACATAGTCTTCATATTTGGCATGGAGGTTAGTCATGATTAGTAGATGACCCTTATTGACTTTGAGGTCACCAGGTCGAAGGTTAAGGTCACAGGAGCCTTGACTTCAAAAAGCTTGTCCGCTCAATAACTTAAGATTCCTTTGACCCACAGTCTTCATGTTTGGCATGGAGGTTAGTCATGATTAGTAGATGACCCTTATTGACTTTGAGGTCACCAGGTCAAAGGTCAATGTCACAGGGGCCTTGACTTCAAAAAGCTTGTCCGCTCAATAACTTTAGATTCCTTTGACCCTTAGTTTTCATATTTGGCATGGAGGTTAGTCATGATTAGTAGATGACCCCTATTGATTTTGAGATCACCAGGTCAAAGGTCAAGGTCACAGGGGCCTTGACTGAAAAAGCTTGTCCGCCCAATAACTTCAGATTCCTTTGACCCTTAGTCTTCATATTTGGCATGAAGGTTAGTCATGATTAGTATATGACCGATATTGATTTTGAGGTCACCAGGTCAAAGGTCAAGGTCACAGGGGCCTTGACTTCAAAAGCTTGTCCGCCCAATTACTTAAGATTCCTTTGACCCACAGTCTTCATATTTGGCATGGAGGTTAGTCATGATTAGTAGATGACCCCTATTGATTTTGAGGTCACCAGGTTCAAGGTCAAGGTCACAGGGGCCAGAGAAGGGATTGCTTCGCCCTCTGATTCACATGGCCCGGTCAGTAAGAACCTTAGACAAAATACGGTATCGATGTATTCGCAAAACTGTTTTGCCACTAATGTTACCAATGAATTTACCTTATATAATTTTTCTGAATATAAAATTTTGATGCTTTCAATGGTTTTATTGAATAGTAGATCTAATATTCACTGTATAAATGTATTATGGTATTTCAAAATAGTAAAAAAAACAAGAAAAAAGCAATATCTGCATTCACTAATTAATGATGAATGAAATGTTTTATTAAAGGGACTTCACTGTGGTTTTTGACATGATGGGACTGAAAATATTTTTTCCACATAAATGTACCATTTGATGAAGGTTTAGACCACTAGTCTTTGTGCAAACTTTCAGATCATTCGCCCACTTCGTTTTTCCAGAATAAGTTTTCAAATTGTAAAAATCAATCGAAAATAAAAAGCGATTAAACGCTTTTAACGGAAATCGGGCTAGAAAAAAAAATAATATGATTTTCAATTTATTTCAAGGTATATATTTTTTAACTATCTTTGCATATATTTCTGTTTAAAGTGCCCCAACTCATATAAGTAAAATTTTTAAATGTTATGTTTTAGGCTTTAAAACCTCAGTGGAGTCCCTTTAAAGATCGTGTTATTTCTTGTTGACTTCAGTGAAAATTAAAAACATCACTATATATTTTATTATATCTTACAAATTCAAAGAGAGGCTATATGTAGAAAAGAATATGATTATGTTATGAACGTTTTATTTTGAAATTGAAAAAGCGAAACAAAAACAGTACGACAGTTAAGTTATATTAGTGACACAAATAAATTTGAGTTATGGCCTCTGTTATTGCTCTGAATATTTATCATGTACAAAGAATATTACTGTTTACGCCATGATAAATATATAAAAAATAAAGCCTTTTGTCTCCAGTAATTGTGTTAGTAATAACCAGTACTCGACAGGGGGATAACTCAAGGTATTTGCTTGTATAGAAGTAATATTCGAGACTGAACAATCAACATTTGAGGAAACTTAAATGAAATGCTTAATGAAAACAATGCTAAATTAGTTTGCAAGTTTTGAAAGATAATATATTCATTTCAAGAGAAAAAACCTTTTGAATTATCTTGTTTACATGACATGTTTTGTATATGAAACATTGAAGTGGATATAATGTAATCATAACATTCAGAATACATCATATTGTTCAGCTGTAATTTTCTTGTTGTTGTTAGCTCACCTGTCACAAAGTGACAGGGTGAGCTTTTGTGATCGCTTTTCGTCCGGCGTCCGTCCGTCGTCCGTCCGTCGTCCGTCCGTCGTCCGTAAACTTTTACTTTAAATGACATCTCCTCATAAACCACTAGGCCAATTTCATCCAAACTTCACAGGAATGTTCCTTTGGTGGTCACCTTTAAAAATTGTTCAAAGAATTTAATTCCATGCAGAACTCTAGTTGCCATGGCAACCGAAATAAAAAACTTTAAATATCTTCTTTTAAAAAAACCCTATGAGCTAGAGCTTAGATATTTGGCATCAAACATCTTCTAGTGAGTGTCTACCAAGTTTGTTCAAATAAAAGCCCTGGGGTCAAAATTGGCCCCGCCCCAGGGGGTCATTGATTTTCCCTATTAGCATATAGTAAAAACTTAAAAAATCTTCTTTTAAAGAACTCAAAGAGCTAGAGTTTATATATTAAGCATAAAACATCTTCTAGTGAGTGTCTACAAAGTTTGTTCAAATAAAAGGCCTAGGGTCAAAATTGGCCCGCCTCGGGGGTCATTGATTTTCCTTATATGTTTATAGCAAAAACTTAAAATCTTCTTTGAAAAAACCCAAATAACTAGAGTTTAGATATTAAGCATGAAACATATTCTAGTAAGTGTCTACAAAGTTTGTTCAAATAAAAGCCCTGGGGTCAAAACTGGCCCCGCCCCAGGGGTGTCATTGTTTTTAACTATATGTGTATAGTAAAAACTTTAAAAAATCTTCTTTTAAAAAGCCTAATGAGCTAGAGCTTAGATGTTTAGCATGAAACATCTTCTTATAGGTGTCTACCAAGTTTGTTCAAATAAAAGCCCTGGGGTCAAAATTGGTCCCGCCCCAGGGGGTCATTGATTTTCCCTATATGCATATAGTAAAAACTTTTAAAAAATCTTCTTTTAAAGAACTCAAAGAGGTAGAGCTAAGATATTTAGCATCAAACATGTTCTAATAGGTTTCTACCAAGTTTGTTCAAATAAAAGCCCTTGGGTCAAAATTGGCCCCGCTCCTGAGGTATTTGATTTTCCTTATATGTGTATAGCATAAACTTAAAAAATCTTCTTTGAAAAAACCCAAATAGCTAGAGTTTAGATATTAAGCATGAAACATCTTATAGTGAGTGTCTACAAAGTTTGTTCAAATAAAAGCCCTGGGGTCAAAATTGGCCCCGCCCCGGGGGTCATTGATTTTCCTTATATGTGTATAGCAACAACTAAAAATCTTCTTTGAAAAAACCCAAATAGCTAGAGTTTAGATATTAAGCATGAAACATCTTCTACTAAGTGTCTACAAAGTTTGTTCAAATAAAAGCCCTGGGGTCAAAACTGGCCCCGCCCCAGGGGTGTCATTGTTTTTAACTATATGTGTATAGTAAAATCTTTAAAAAATCTTCTTTTAAAAAGCCTAATGAGCTAGAGCTTAGATGTTTAGCATGAAACATCTTCTTATGGGTGTGTGTCTGTGGGGGGGGGGGGCTATATACAGGTGAGCGACCTCAGGGCCATCATGGCCCTCTTGTTTTTTCTTTTACCATTTCATGCGTAAAAATCGAAGTTACTTGGTCTGTGTTATGTAGTACACAGCTAGCTTTCTGAAATTTTGTTTATGTTCTTATTATTGTAAGCAAGGATTTTGGGTTGATAAGATGACCCTTACAACAATCAGTTGTGGAGAAAAGTACTAGATTTAGTTTGTTTGTATCATGTATGCTTAGCTCATAAAAATTTTATAACGGTACAATGTATAAGGATATCCGACCTTCCTCCGTGGTTAGAGTCGCTGATTTCTTATCGAGTGATCTCTCTGATCCCTGGAAGAATAACATGGTAGTTAAGAAGGATATTAGTTAAGCACTGGTGCGAGTATCCGGTATTGAGAACGATTGTTAAGAAACTACCCGATTGTTAAGAAACTACCCGTCTACAAAGCTGACATTATGTTGAAAAGGGCTTATAACCCTCCGTGTGTGCGTTATATATAAACATATACAAAAATTTACCTCATCATTAAGTATCAATGTTCTCTTTTTTAAAACCTTAGATTTTCTACATCCCGAGACGTTTTCCTATAATGAAGTTATTATGTCCTCAATAGCTTGCCAGTTCACTTATCACTTAACAACGTCCACAGAAGAATGTGTTTTGACCCGTGTCCTTAATTGGATGCATTTGTCAAAATGTCCCCATTAGGTTAGACACACCAGTGGGGGTGGGTCCTCAATAGTCTTTTTCCAGTCTATTTGTAATGACAGTATCGTTTATTAAAAGTTATAAGTATGGTGTAAAGAATATATTTGTGATCTTAGGGCAGTTATTTTGAAAGAAAACCATTCAGAAAGGAGTGTCCTCAATTGACTGCAAAAAGTTATGTGTCCTCATTGGAGTGTCCCTACAAGTACATGCGGGTGTGTGTGTGGGGGGGGGGGGTTAGCGAAAAAAAAGAGGTATTTATAAATACAGTCATGGCAGCGTTCCCACTGCCGTACGTAAACTTTAAACTTGACCATTTATCTTTTAGTTCGTGGTGTATTTTCCTTATACTTTGCCACAACAACCCTTGGGAACTTGACCTTCATTCGTAAATGACTTTGATCTTTAAGGTCTCAAATGTCTAAATAATGCTTGAGTTTTGCTATTAGTGGCTATAACACTCTATATTTCTGTTATATATATCTTTCTGTTATCTATAGACCACCACCATCACAAAAGAATGGTCTCAGTACAAACACTTTTCTTGAACAGGAATGGCCTTTGTTTCTTTCGAAATATGCAACTATTGGTAAACCGGTAATAATTGTCGGGGACTTCAACCTTCATGTAGACAAACTTTTAGATCGTGATGCGTTAAAATTCATCAGTTGTCTTGAAACATTTGGATTAAAACAACATGTTCAGGGACCTACACATGTTGCAGGACATACCCTTGATGTTGTTATCACCCGAGACACTGACAACATTGTGTCCAATATAGAGGTCAGAGACCCGGGGCTATCTGATTCGAGTGGAAAGATATTACGTGATCACTTTGCCGTCATTTTCAACGCTCATCTATATAAGCCACCTCCAATAAAGAAAACTGTCTCTTTCCGTAAATTCAAATCGATTAACATTAAAGGTTTCAGAGAGGATATGAAATCATTAGATATATTAAATGCGAATATTTGTATTTCCGACCTAGACGAATATGTGGAATCTTTGAACACTGGTTTGTCAACCCTTATTGATAAACATGCTCCGCTAATAACAAAAACAATCGTCCTCAGACCGTCTAATCCATGGTTTAATGACGAACTTCACGAGGCAAAACATTCCAAACGAAAGCTGGAACGAAAGTGGAAAAAATCTCAACTGACAGTTGATCATGAAATTTACAGAAGTCAATGTGCGTATGTCAATAAATTACTCAAACGAACACGTATTAGCTTTTATGCCGAAAAGATAGAGTCATGTGGTCGTGACCAAAAAACTCTATTTAAAGTGACAAAAAATCTTCTTGGAAGAACCGATGAGGTTGTTTTACCAGTTGCTTCATCATCAGCAGACCTAGCTCAAGAGTTCAGTGATTTTTTCGTCGATAAAATAGATAAAATACGTGACAAGATTCGATCAGAGACAAACATTCAAGCTGTACAAGTCGACACACAAGAGTGTATGAATAGTGAAATAGATGAGCTAGTTGAATTTACACCTGTAACTGAAAATGAACTGAGAAAAGTTATATCAAAATCACAAAGTAAATCGTGTGAACTAGATGTGCTACCAACATGGCTGTTAAAAGAATGTTTGGACGAATTGGTCCCGTCATTGACAAAACTGATTAACTATTCATTAGATCGTTCATATGTTCCGAAATCATTCAAAAGTTCCCTGATCAGACCGCTCATCAAGAAGCCAGATTTAGATACCAACATTCTAAAGAATTACAGACCTGTTTCAAATCTGCCATACGTGTCTAAAATTATTGAGAAAATAGTTGACTCTCGTCTGGAAGGATATTTAACAGCAAACGAGCTTCACGATCCCCATCAATCTGCCTATAGAAAATTCCATTCAACTGAAACAGCACTAATAAAAGTTCAAAATGATATATTGAATTCACTAGACAACAACGATGTTACAATGTTAGTTATGCTGGACTTATCAGCTGCATTCGATACAATCGACCACATTACACTTCTACAGCGCCTTAACACCAACTTTGGCATTTCTGGAAAACCGTTAGAATGGATACGTTCATATCTAAGTGATCGACACCAGACTGTCACAATAAATGGTGAACTGTCAAACCCTGTCAAATTGAGCTACAGTGTGCCTCAAGGATCCGTTCTGGGACCAAAATTTTTTACTATGTACACTAAACCTGTTGGTGCAATATGTAAGAAACATGGATTGGAATACCATTATTATGCAGACGATGGACAACTGTACCTCTCCTTTAAACCAACATGTCCAGTCTCTAAGAATGACTCTTTAGATCGAGTTCAAAGCTGTCTTGCGGAAATAGTAACATGGATGAACAATAATATGTTAAAAATTAATGCTGACAAGACAGAAGTAATTATATTTACATCTCAGAGAAACCAACAGCATGTTGAGACCATAACTGTGACTATCGGAGATGAAAACATAAAACCATCAAATAGTGTAAGAAATCTTGGTGCTGTATTGGACAACAACATGACCCTGGAAAAGCACATTAACTCAGTTTGTAGATCTTGTTATGGACAACTACGCCAGATTGGTCATATAAGGAAATACCTAAATACTGATGCAACAAAATCTTTAGTGAATTCTTTAGTCACCTCACGCATGGATTATTGTAATGCACTTTTATATGGTGTACCTAAAACGACATTGAATAAACTACAACATCTTCAAAACACTGCTGCCCGCATCATCACAGGAACATCCAGATTTGAACATATCACTCCAGTATTGAAGAAACTACACTGGATTCCTGTAGTTTATCGAGTAGATTTTAAAATCCTTATGCAAACTTATAAAGCCCTACACGACCAGTCACCAATTTACCTTAAACATTTACTGGCGCTATATCAACCAACAAGAAACTTAAGATCAAAGAACTCCTCAAAGCAACTTGTTGTTGCCAAAAGTAGGACTGTAAGATATGGTGAACGCAGTTTCTCTTCGGTGGCACCTAAACTGTGGAATGCTCTCCCAGACAGTATCAGAGACTCAAAAACAGTAGATGTTTTTAAGAAATCTTTAAAAACACATTTTTTCCAGAAAATTTATAGTAACTAACTGTGCTGTATTTGTCATCACTATGAATTGGCGTGCTGTCTTTTGTTATGAGATATCTGGGTACACATTTGAAATATAAAAGTCTATTTTTGAATCACATTTCCATTAATAATTACTGTTTTCATCAAATTGGATTTAGATTTCAGTTGTCTTATCTTGATTTGTGTTTTTTTTTATTAATTTTAATAGTTTTAACGTTTCTCTTTATTTTATTTTCAAGTCTTAGATAATTCTTCATATACATTTTTTTATTTGATCGACTGAGTTTTAGATTTTTAGATTAATCATGGTATATTTTATACTTTGTAAATGTATACATAAATGTGTGTTATTATTTTTATTACTTTTTTGTTTGTTTATAAAGTCATTGTAAATGTATATAATTCCATTGTAAAGCGCCTTTGAACATTTTATTTTTTGAGAAGGGCGCTATAGAAATGTGGTAATTATTTATTATTATTATATTTGATTATCTTCAAACTTGAACATTATAATCTTTCAGAATAGACCTTCAAAGTAACCAGACAAACCTTGACCTTGAAGGTCAAATAACTAATTTTTTTTGCTATAACTGGTTTTAACTTAATAATGAATGGATTTACTTCCTATTAAGAAAAACACTTTGAGGTGTACATCTATCGATTTCAAATTGACCATGGCTATTTAATGCCCATGACATTGAAGGGAAAATTATTGAATTTTCACTGACTTTGCTATAATTGACTGTAACTTAGTAAATGATAAATGGACTATCTTCATTCCTTGACAATATAATTCTTTGGGCATGACCTTCTAAAAGGTTAAACTGAACTTGACCTTGCTATTTATTTATGAATGTATTGACTACATATTTAGATATTACATCCTTTAGGGCATGGCCTCTATGTACATGACTCATGTATGACCTTCATACTTGGACAAAATACCTTTTTGACAAGACCTGATAAAAAGTTGAACTGACCTTGAACAAGCTTTAAATGACCTTGACAATCAAGTTCAAATTATTATACACCCGCACAACAAAGTTGTAAGGGGGGTATACTTGAATCAGGTTGTCCGTCCGGCCGTCCGGCTGTCTGGCCGTCCGGCTGCCCGTCGGTTTTTTCTTGTCCGCCCAATAACTTAAGATTCCTTGACCCTTAGTCTTCATATTTGGCATGGAGGTTAGTCATGATTAGTAGATGACCCCTATTGATTTTGAGGTCACCAGGTCAAAGGTCAAGGTCACAGGGGCCTTGACTTCAAAAAGCTTGTCCGCCCAATAACTTCAGATTCCTTTGACCCTTAGTCTTCATATTTGGCATGAAGGTTAGTCATGATTAGTATATGACCGCTATTGATTTTGAGGTTACCAGGTTAAAGGTCAAGGTCACAGGGGCCTTGACTTCAAAAGCTTGTCCGCCCAATTACTTAAGATTCCTTTGACCCACAGTCTTCATATTTGGCATGGAGGTTAGTCATGATTAGTAGATGATCCCTATTGATTTTGAGGTCACCAGGTTCAAGGTCAAGGTCACAGGGGCCATGACTTCAAAAAGCTTGTCCGCCCAATAACTTTAGATTCCTTTGACCCACAGTCTTCATATTTGGCATGGAGGTTAGGCATGATTAGTAGATGACCCCTATTGACTTTGAGGTCACTGGATCAAAGGTCAAGGTCACAGGGGCCTTGGCTATTAAAAGCTTGTCTGCCCAATAACTTTAGATTCCTTTGACCCACAGTCTTCATATTTGGAATGGAGGTTAGTCATGATTAGTAGATGACCCCTTTTGATTTTGAGGTAACTGGATCAAAGGTCACAGGGACTTTGACTTCAAAAAGTTTGTCCACCCATTTACTTAAGATTCATTTGTCCAACAGTCTTCATATTTGGCATGGATATTGATCATGACTATAAGGTGACCCCTATTGATTTTGAGGTCACTGGGTCAAAGGTCAAGGTCACAGGGACCTTGACAAATAAAGCTTTTCTTCTCAATTGCTAAAGAATGCCTGTTCGCAGTGTATTGATTTTGACATTTTCACATTTGAATCATGTAGAATACATAACTTAGCAATGCACTGGCTAAGTAACCTCAGATTTGGCAGGGAGGTTGTCCTTGAGCTCTAAATGGCCACTGTTGATTCTGACAAAGTGGTATGCGGGGGTATTCACGCCATGATAGTGGCAGTTCTAGTTTTATTTTTGATAAGTTGTCGTAATTTTGTTATTCATGAATTTGATTCATACGTGGACAAAACAACATTTGTTACCAAACATACATGCTGAATAATTTAGATATGACCTTGACCTTGAAATGATCATGATGATATAAATATTTTATCTTTGTCATTTATTTATGGAAATGATTCATACTAGGACGAAAAATAAAGTGTGACAAGACATTAAAGAGATACTAAAATAAAAAAGGAAAAAATATTCTTTAATTCTCTTTTTCAAGATTTAAGAACATAGTTTACTTGTTTGCTTTGAGAGTTTAACATTGATGGTAGTGTAATTATAATCGTTTATTTCTATCTGTTTAAATTTGTTTAGCTATGCACTAATAATAAATTGTAATAAGATATTTTTGTTCTTTTTAATAATTAATTATTGATAATGATTAAAGTTCTATGGTTGGCTCAACAAAGGGCCAACGATGATGATTATGATTGAGTCGTTGGCCCAATAAAAATGGCCAGCGATGATTAATTAAATTTGTGTTTTAAGCCTAGCAAAGAGCCAACAATAGTGTAGCTAGTTTTGCATAGAAATGTCAAGAACTTTGTACTCCACATTTGTTATATAAGAGGAATATGCTGGAGCTAGCTTTGCATAAAATGTCAAAACCGTGTACTACAAATTAGTTATCTATATAAAAGTGAATATGATTGAGAACGTTTTGCAATGAATATCCAAACCTGAGTTCTCCAAAATTGTTATATAAGATGGAATATGTTGGAGCAAGTTTTGCATAAAAATGTCAAAACCCGCGAGTACTCCAAATTTGTCATAAAAGAAGGAATATGTTGAAGCAAATTTTGCATAGATTGTCAAAACCTGAATACTCCAAATTTGTTATATAGGAAGATCAAATATGCTGGAGAAAGTTTTTGCATAGTAATGTCAAAAACTGTGACTCCAAATTTGCTCTTGGGAAAACGCACCGTTTGGAGCTGATCTTATGAAGGAATTGTTATTTTCCTTACGGAAAGTAAACATGTGCACATATTAAATAACATTGGTTATATATAGTGTGAGGTAAGAATAGCAGGGAGTGAGTACATTTACAAGACAGAAAACAGAATGTGAGTATGCACTGTTTTTACAATACTCTGGAAACACTTCGAAATACCCAAACATTGTAAGTTGATAACTTTCAATATTGGTACCTGCTTGAGACAGTTCAATAATGAAATTTATATTGAATAATTCTTTACCTGTATATCTCACTGACAATGTCGATTGTAAAGAACTTGCTTTTATTTCTAAGAAAATGACATGTCATTCGAAATGGAAGAACATGAAATAAGATATGAAAAGTTTTTAGTGAAGAAAATAAACATTTAATCACTCAAATATTTTTCTATCCAGAATTTTCTTCGACTGAAAGGGGTATATAGACATAGCTAAATGCATAATTAAATACATGTTTGATGTAGTTCGCATGCATTGAAATTTTTGCTCAAGCTTACTACAGTAAAACAAGAAAATAAATAAATTAATTAATGAATAAAATAAAATAAACCAATAAGATGGGAAAAAAAAAATCTTAGTAATCATTTGCACTTGTCTTTCACTTTTGGACAAACCTACGAAACCAATGTTTTACCATTCATTACAATAATGATAGTTTATACAAAGCCCTAATGTGCAGTATTTTAGATGGTTTAAATAAGGTTGATAATTTGGGATTTACTGTATACATGTAGTACATTGTCAGATAAATCTCTCACTGGACCCTCTCAGTAATTTGTTTTTGTTAGGGTTTATCAGCAGACTTATCCCTGGGAAAACAGCAGGTACTAATAGCCGTGCCTGGTTTGTAGGTCAAACATATGTCTTAATTTGATTTGTTTGTTTGCAAGGAGGGGTTGCTAATTAACCTTCACTGTGTTATAATCCATGGCACTATAAATCACTCAGAGAGGGATTTGTGTCAGACCTATCAACAAAATCTTGATTGTGCTAGGGCTGTCAAAGTGTCATTAAAATTTTGATTTAAAAAAAAAAAAGGGGGTACTGATTTGATTGATGACTTAATTAACCAATTAATCGATTGATTGATTCCGAACAAAAATAATAATATTAATAATTCAGGAAATATGAACAAATTCATTTGTTTGTTTCATTATATTCTATCCTGTTTCGAGTGGAATCGAAAACGTGAACCATAGAAACATGTACTGTAACTGCAATACAGAGCTGATTTTGAAAATAATATACATGTGTTTATTGAAGAAAACATGTAATGTGAGTTCTTCACATATATACGTCTTTCGCATTATATTAATTGCAAGAGAGAGAGAGAGAGAAAAAAAAAAAAAAACACACACACACACAAATCATAATTATGTGGTTTTTTATGGTATTCTAATCTTTATTAGATATTTGTGATGCCTCTTTCTTTAAAAGAAACAGATTAAGCCTCAGAAATAATCACAATTTCCATTAAAAAAGGGGGAAAATGCATTTTATACTGTTGTCATAATGCATTAAAAACATGTGATTTACTTATAATCTAACTTTAATCTGGAGTAAATATAGTACAGAATGTGAAAAAAATGGAATGTAAATAATATAAACGAATAATGGCAGGTTTAGGCTTAATGGGCAGATCAGTAATTTCAAAACACTGATTTTGCAAGATATCAGAAATCATGCCTAAAGAAATTATAATTAAAAGCATAAATGTGTTGCTTTTAAACCATAGAAAACTTCGAATATCACTACATGTGAAAGAATTTTATGCTACACGTATATGTGTATACCATTTAATGTCAAACTTGTTTACAATAAGCAATATAAATTATGCAATGTAACATTGCAGCAGGGGTCAAGCCTAATGACCTTTTCCGCACAGTAGAAATAGGGAATAGTATTCTTTTATAATGATTGTTACTTTTACAGCATTTTATGTATATGGCTATTGCATACTTTATTTTGTGCATTATATTTTCAGTTTTTGAAAAGTTAATAGTCGTAGATTGAATACGTAATCATTTTACTTGGTTATGAATTTTTAACGACTTGTCAAAATGCGAGCATGGTCTCTAAAATCTCATTAACCCTAGGTGGTCCAGTGCAGTAGAATTAATAAATTAAACGAGACTTACCTGGAAGTTGAAGTTCAATTATTATTCTACTGCTACTGGACCACAGGGTTTAATGCCCACCCGGTTACCCCTCCAATATGTATAAGCCATTGTCGCATTTTGCATAATTATGTATAATCTGAAAGTCTGCTTGGTCATCTGATAAGATCATATGTTCATCTCATTAAACCCTGTGGTCCAGTAGCAGTAGAATAATAATTGAACTTCAACTTCCAGGTAAGTCTCGTTTAATTTATTAATTATCCCACATGATGGCCAACGAAAAAGAGTTGTAAGTCAGTCGTTTTTGCCGACGATGTACCAACTGTTGGGCCAACATTGGCAATCTTCATTGGACCAACGAAGTAAACGTCATTTGGGTAATACCCTTCTGTTTATTGGGTATCTTATCGGTCTTTGGAATTATATAAGTGACAAAAAATATAACAGGCGTTTATATAGAATTTCAAAATGTGTTAAGATAAACTTGAAACAATAAACTAGACGATAAATGAGCTATTTCGATGTCATTAAATATTAATATAAATTGACTAAACTGTGCTTAGTTTCGTACAATAAGCATATCAAGGTGAGTTATCGGTAAAATTAGAAGTAGGATCTGAGTTCTAGTTAAATGCTTATTTTTTCCTTTGATGATTATATTTCAAGAAAAGTCAGGTGGACCTCTAATCGATTATTTTAGTGATTTTCATGGCGGGAAGTCAAGTGGTGAATTAAGAAATATATTCCCCATCCTTTCTATATATTTTGAGAAGTCAACCTTATAAATACAAGTCTTTAAAAATGTTTATATTTTTGTTAATGGCTTTGGTTCTCAATTCCAATGATATGATCGGAACCAACGGCTTTTCTGTGTAGGGCATTGAACTTCTTGTCCTAAGCAGATTGCGCATTCGCGAAAAAATAAAATCATCCGGCAACGGACCGCGTCGTAAAAAGTTTATACTACCAGACAAATAATCCGTGTAAATGTGTATTTTAGACATATTAAATAAAAATCTCGCACGCTAAACATGTCTATATTTATGTATCTTGTCTGCGTTTTCCCGTTAGTTATATGATATTATGGTAACTTATATATTCCATTAAACAAATTCGAAAGTGCGCGTGCAATAAACAGATCAGCTAAAAACTGTTATACATTTATTCAGATAATTTGAAAATGATCATTGTCATTGATGTAAAGAACTTTTTATTAAATAGTTTACCAGTAAATATAATGATGCATGTTTAATTCTCCTCAGTTTCAATGTCATATGAAAAAGCATTTAAACGTTTACAAACTTATTATATGAAATTTCTATACATATTTAAGATAATATTTATCCTCATTCGAAGTACCTATAAAAATACAGTTTCAAATAAAAATCTAAAATATGATTTTAAGACATTATTGAAATGTACAAATAAAGTTACCTGGCGTATATCCCTTTAAGGTTTGCAAATCACGAAAGGTATCAAAGCATATTAACAAGTGGTAATCGCTATTGGCCCACCGTTAGCGGTAGCACATAACAGAGACACCAGTGAAGAGCGGTTTCGGTAGAAACCGTAGCTCCGCCTTTATGATAACAAGGTTTAAGGTAACTAAATTTTTTCATTCCTGTTATGCCATATAATGAGACGGTTAATTCCTGAAAGACTTTAGACGTATTCAATCATAAACTCTGTTTATTTATAAATCAAAATGCTGCAAAAATAATTTTTACATGACTTTTGTATATGTAAAATATTTTTATAATACATATGCAGAGTAAATAAACCGAACGCAGAAGTTTTCGCTCACTAAGATTAGGAAGTCTTTACTGGACCACAGGAGCTTGAAATTCTATCAATAATCGCCCTAAAGTCCGATTAAAAAAAGTCCATTCCTATATATAAAAATAAGATTATATATAGGTATGGATTTTTTAATCGAACTTTAGAGCGATCATTGATAGAATTTCAAACTCCCCTGAGTGGACATAATCATTTAAAGGTATGTAAGTTTTTCATTCAAAAATACAGATCAACACTTTTAAATGTTATTAATATGTTATTAAACACATTTCATACAATTCACATATAAATTTACAAATACAATAACTAAAGTTTTTACATTAATATCAACATTTCACATTTACTCCTAATACCTATAATCTCTTGTCCCTCCTTTTGCTGAAACATTAGGGTATAGCTTGCAAAAATCGATTAATATATATGGCATACTTACAAGAACAGCCCTCTTCTGTAATGCCTTTCTCCCATCAGCCTTTAAATAATGGAATGAACTTCCTGCAGGTCTTCCAAATGCCCCTACACTATCATTTTTTAAAAAATGACTTTTGAATAAAACCTTGACAAAGTCTCACAGTCCACAATAACGTCATTTATGTTTAACCTTTTCATTGGCTATTGAAATCAATTTAGAACAAGGAAGAATATCAAATGACACCCCCACAGCACAATCGGTTTTTTCTTTTTCCAATTCAAGACATAGTACATTATCATGACTTTGGATATAACCCTGTTTGCAAATTGCATTTTATTCACGTGACTTTTTGTTTTTGTTTTTCTTTTTTCTTAATTTCATTTTTTTTTAGATTTTTTATCGCAGTGATGTATGCGTGTATATTAAAAGCAACACGACACAGCAACATTTGTGTCAAATATTTCCACTGAGTGGTTCAATGCATGTTGGAGAAAGGCTGCGTTTTGAAATCTCGCTTTTGCTTCTTGATATGTGTTTTTATTTATATTAAAAGTAGACCTGTATTTGCTTAAATACATAAATTCGTTAAAGAACAAAACAAAGGCAGTAGAGCGGTGACTCGGTGGGTGAAGGGTTTGTTTTCAACCAACAACTATGAGTAAGTGCAGTTATACACCCTTTTACTTATGAAACTAGCAAGTTTAATGTAGCTTGTCTGTCAGTCCATGATTTCCAGATAATAATTTTTGAACGAGGCAGTGTATTTTAATTATTGAATATGGATGTTACACCATAAAATACAGGTCAAGTCAGAATTTGGCGTCGAAACACTGATTTGTATGGCCCCCTTTTCTCCTGTTAAAAATGGAAAACATGGTTTCAATATTATGACTCTTTAAAGGGACAATGGATTTTAATAATTTTTGGTACATAGAATCTGATGTTAGTTTCTACAGAATTTATTTTAGTTCGATTGTGTGAATGCTATTAGCTGATAAACACATGTGCGAATCTGTTCCAGGAACCAACCAGTACTGAGCGATGAGTGTAAAGTTTCTTGGTCTAGCTGTGACTTGGAAGTGATACTGTTTTGCATCAAACCTATACATTATTTGATTTTAATTTGAGCAATGTGTGTCATTTATGCATTTATTATTCCATGTAACGCAAAAATAATCTTGATAACATTTACATGCACTGACCGCCTGTCAAATTGGTAAATAAAGAGATTGCGTTGCACAAATCCTTGTTTTCGAAACACTTTGATGATTTTCATGTCCGTGATTCTTGTTGTTTTCATTTTCTAACACTTATATAATCACACTTGTCCTAGCTTCTGTTGTATTATGGGTCTATCTATTAGCATGTACACAGAGCGTACACTTGTTATATACAACACAGACACGGTTTTAAAGTTTCATTTTGTGCGCTTTTTTATCGTAATTCTTCTTGCTAATTAATTGTTTTTTTTTCATTTCCTTTCTTGATTCACATTGATTGACTGTTTGTGGCAGAAGCTGCATGTTACTTGTTGGGAGAAATGACTTGAATCGTCTGCACAGCAAAAGTTGAGCGGGTGACCATCCAAATTTAAATGGTGTATTCCTATATTCTAAAAGGGGCAAATAAGAATCTTTATTGTCAATAAGAATCTTTATTGTCATCTTAGCTTTTGCCATTTTAAAAAATACTTCACTAAGTCCAGTTGAACTTGCCTGTGCGGAACTTGAAGTTTCATATTTAATGTTCCATTGTTTAAGGTAATTCTGAAATTCATCACTATTAAAGCATGTGCCATTGTCTGTTTTTAACTTCTCACAGATACCAAACTGCTGAGATGTGCCTTAAGTTTTCTAATAACAAAATCACTTGAAGTACTAGTCAATAGGTCGAATTCAAAATATCGACTGTAAGCGTCAACAAGAACCATAAAATCTTGACCATTCCAAGTAAATAAATCACATGATAAATATTGCTTGGTCTTTGAGAGTATATCATCGGGATGTAATGGTTCCTTTATATTTGAGTCTCTGTATTAACAACACATCTGGCCATTAAATATATAATCTGTAATTTGGTTTGACATAGATTGTCAAAATATTATATCTCTGGCCCGTCTTGTCGTTTTCTCTACACCAAAATGACCTACGTGCATTGCGTTAGTCATGTCCTGTCTTAAAGATTTTGGTATTACTATTTTCTAACCCTTAAACACAATATTGTGTTCAAAAGCCAATTCGTCTCTATGATTCCAGTATTCTAATACAGTCGCATGGAATTTTCGTCTGTCGTCAGTCCATCAGTTAGAAATGACACTAATAAGCGTTTGTAACTGAGCATCATTTTGCGTTGCTGTATGAATTTCCTGTAAATTTAAAGCACTAATCGGTAACGATTTCAGTACAGTGTGTACATGTGTCAATCAGATTAGGAAATGTGTCAGTTACGTAATTCCTACTGAGATCATCTCAAGGCGAAACATTTACTTCTTCAGTGAATTAAATCGCAGTAAAAATCTTAAAGTTGAAATAACATCAGTTGTAACATAGGCGGGGCACTATAAAGTGGTTTTTTCATTGTATGTACTAACGATTTACAGTCAGATTCCACAACCGTGCGCCGTTCGTAAATATAATGCTTAAATCTAGTGCATCAAAATAATATTGCCAGCATTTCTTTTCCTGTTTCTGAATATCCAGTCTCGGTCAATGTCAGTGATTTTGAAGCGTATACAATTGGTTTACTTTTTTGCAAACAACAAAAACCAAGGCCTTTGGACGAAGCGTCCGATTGCAATCTAACAGACTTCGATGAATCATATTAACTGAGTACAGGTGCGTGCTTGTGATATCAGTAGTTTGACCTTGTTGAAAGCTTCAGATTTGGCTGAATTCCAACTGAACACCACGTCATTACATAATAACTCTCTCAAAGAGAGAGAAAGCCGGGTTTCATTTATCTACCAAATATCATAAGGCTGTCATCTACTTTTCACTATTAATGTCGAAAATTTACTTAAGTCGGTTAACAGGAAGTGGATGAAGGACACGGTATGGGACCACGTGTTAACGCTGTATACCAAACATCGAAAGGCTATGAAGAGTAGTTGCTGAGAAAATGTTAAGAAATAACATAAACTAAAAATAACTAAAACCTGGGTTTGCACCTGTGCAACCCGGCCAAAAATGGAACGCCAGGTTAATTATACTTATTATTTGGATGGAGGACCATAACCATAACACAGATAATGCACACTGTTTTAATTTTTTCTCCATTTGTCTTATTCTGTACGTCCTTATAAATCTAGATATGATCATAAATCGAAATTCACAAACGTCAGGTTGATAATAATTGGTATATGGATAAAGGATTCAATACTTGACAATTTGTAAACCTTCTTCATTTTAACTCTACAAACTAAATTGTTTTAATGTCTATGAAATTTGTTTTTGAGTAATTCACCTTTATATGATTTGTTTAGAATTGCTATATACATAAAGCATGATTGGTTTTGAAGTCTCATTTTCATCAAAACCTGTCTGATTATTATTTCTTTATTTCGAATGAAACACGAGTATATTATAAATTCTGATACATCATTTTATATGGAATGCAAAAGCATTAAGATGACACCAAGTTCCGACAAGATAACACTACTGTTTCGCATAATTGTCAGGACAATTCAACAACAGATTTAAAGAAGGCTTTGTTTAGACATGTTGAAATCTTAATTCGAAAAGATGGCGTGCATTTTAGACATACTAAGACTTCTATTAGTCATGTTTACACCTGATTTGGACTTAATAACCTGACGTTTTGAACTAATAAGACAGTGTTAAGACAAGTCAACACTCCTTTTTGACAAGATAACATGAATATTTGACCTAATAAGACTTCGTTTAGACAGGTTCTCATAAAATGTTGGCAAGCGAACACTACTATTGAACAAAATAGTTCGCTTTATGGAAGATAAAAAGAAACACATGAGGCAGCTATTGCGTTCCATAACTTTGCTTTGTCTTGAAATTTTATTTATAGCTTGAAACAAACTGTTCTGTCAACGGACATTTTGTATTCTAAAAACGTATACATGTAGTTAAAAAAGGATTATGGTGAGAAACAATACCCGTTTTAACTGCCATGTATATTTTTCAAATTTCAACGTGTTCTGAAAGATTATATGATTTTATACTCATTTATTTATGCTTTTAAAGACGCCGATGGAAATATTTTTCATTCCATTTATGTGGCGTATTTTTTCTTTTTTTAAATATGTTTTTATTGAATTTTATAATCATTTTGTCTATAAAGAATGCACACAAACAAATGTGCAATAACTTGGCTAAACAATCAACAATTGACATTCAATGTCTAGCTAGACAATCAACATTCAGCTCAACATTCGATCAATAATGATAATCAAAGTATTCTCAAAGTGAAAGTTGAGCTAGACAATTAACTTTTCAGCTAGATATTCACAAATTGCTTATGTCGAGATAGATACTCAACATTCAGCTCGATCTATAATAATCATAGAAGTTTTCTCAATGTGAATGTTGAGCTAGACATTCGACAATAAGCTAGATATTCAAAAATTGCTTATGTCGAGCTTCACAAGCGACATTCAGCTCAATATTTAATCATTATCTATAATAATGTTAAAAAAATTCTCAAATTGAATGTTTAGCTAGACAATCAACAATAAGCTAGACAATCAGAAAATGGTAATGTCGAGCTAGACAATCGACATTGAGCTCAACATTCGATCTGTATAAATGATCGAAGTTTTCTCATAGTGAATGTTGAGCTAGACAATCAACAATCAGCTACACATTCGGAACTTTCTTATGTCGAGCTAGACAATCGACATTCAGTTCAACAGTTTTCTTTTTAAGTTCCACAATTTAGTTTTTTTTAAGTTAAATTGCATGTGGCCAGTGCAGTCCATATGATGGTTATATATCGATCTTGTAGAAATTTTTGCCATGCAAAGAGATAATTTGTATATGTCATTTTGGTTAGTGTATTATATTTACTTACACAGCTATTTCCTTTTGCGTTACACACATGACATGTGATACCTATGTAAAAGTTACAAGCAAATGGCGTATACATGAAACGATTGCTGAACAAATAAAACCCTACTTAAAATTTAAAAAAATATAGTATTTTGTCCCGGAACATATTATTCTGTTTACAAACTTTATTTTTATGTAATTGATATAATGATCGATCATAAGACTATTGAAATAAATTTGTTTTTACTGTTAATATTGTTGTTGTCTTTTAAATATATTTCATAAGACTTTAAATGTTATGAATCAATTCAAATTCCAAGCAGATTTAGAAAGAAAGCAAACACATTTTCACAAAGACTTTGACGAGCGCCTGGACAATTATGTGAAATGAGGTAACATTTATTAAAAAGCGTACATGCTATTTTATAACTCTTTCTAAATATTATTAAGAGGTTTCTTACAATGTTCTGCAGACAAATTGTTCGTTACTGCTTAATGTCATTGCGCATGACCGCCGGAATATAACTGGCAGACCTCCTAGTGGCTGAGATATTGTTTTTAAGGGCTAAAGAATCAGAATAGTTTGTAATACCCGAGTTTATCCAAAAAGCATTTTTATTCTGTTTTGGCGTCATATGATCATAATTGTATTGTATTGTGTGGCGTTAAACCAAACTAACAACCAAACTAACCAATCTAACTGGCAGAAAGAAATGTCGTAGTTACACCAGTTTCTATTGCATATCTGAGAGGAATTTTCGGTTTTGACTTACTGATAAAATCGATTTATTCTTAAAAAAAATAAAAATATGCTTTCATTTTTATTATGACACACATTAATGATTGGTCACAATACAAAAGCTTTGGATAAAAAATTCCACTGTTAATAAGGACATCATAAATACTAGTAGTATATCATGTTTCAAAATTTGATTTTTCAAATTTACAGACATTGATAACAAAAGAACACTATAAATGAAGACAGTCTATTCTGATTAAAAGCACAGCATGTTCAACGCATACAATCATATCAAGTCAAAGTGCAGATTTTAAACACAAAACATTGTTTGCTATTGCAATGCCTTTGAAACATTAACTAAATAGTTAGTTAAAGCAACTCCACACAGTTTTTTTTACATGACGGGACTGGAAATATTTTCTGAGATTTGTGTACCATTAGATGTAACTTATGTACATGTACATCATTTCAGATCATTCATTTACTACGTTATTTGAATTGTGCAAAATGTCCTAAAACTGAAAAGTATTTAAACAACTATGTTCTATGTTTTCAGTATATTTTGTACAGACAAACTAGCAGATAGCCTAACTATTGTATCAATGGGTACGGACACTTCCGCCTCGACAGACATTGGTATGCATATCAATGTGAAACCTTTCACAGTAACTAACTTTATAGAGATCGAACCCCTCTCGTAAGTTAAACAAAAGTTTATTTATATTGCAAGTCTTTATTGTAAAACAATTATTATTGATATTTAGTTGTTAATTATAAAATAAGAGTGCGGCAAAGTTGAAAATGTTAAATCTTGAAAAAAATGTGGTATAAGCTAAATTTTTTACGTTATATGTAAGATTTTAATTAAATTTAACAATAGTTGTAGTTTGAAAAGTTTTGGGTCTTCTTTATCAGTGACATGCTAGCTCTCCGGCTGAATGTGCTAAAGATTATATTGTCTATGTTATTACATTAAAGTGTTTCAGAGGTTCTTAAGAGTATATTGAAATGACATTTTTTGTGGAAGGTCAATGGCTGTACTCTCATATCAACTGTTGACTGAAGTAATGTATAGAGTGGCACCAGAAGTCTTTTTCCATCACTGTAATTAGTAAAACTGGAAATATCCCTATTGACAAGAAAAGTGCTGGTTATTAGAAACCAGCAAACGGCAAATATTTCAGTTATGATATATTGCAAATTAATTTGTGAATTAATCAGTAACATTAGAAAAGTAATGAACTTTTTATTTTAGATATAAGATCTATGAACTGAGTGAAGATCTATCAAAATTGATAGACACTACTGCAAAGTTTACTCTAAAAATGGGAGGAGTGTACACTGCACTTGTATATGGCAATGGTTCTAAGGTAATTATATTCTTAAATAGTAACTTATGTTTTAGGTATGTATGATTTTTATAGAAAATTGATTAAAAGTAAATCAGATATAGGTGAATAAAGATACTTTCACACAGATGTGCAGATTTAAATACACTTGTTACTTAAAAAATCAAATTAAGTACTCAGTGACCTTGAAAATTGCATGAGTGATTTTCTTCAGTTTAGGGCAAAGTATTTAATCATGGTAGCACATTTACATACCCTGCCTTTCTTTCTTCTGTGGCTGATTATATTTTGATATAATGAGCCCTGTCTCAATCTTTATGCTTGACAGAAATGATACAGACATATGCATGAATCACTTTTAATTGTCCAATCTTGATGACAGAAATAACATATACCAAAAAATATAATACCTTTAAATATTGGGTTTCATTGCCAATCAAGTATGAATTTACAGTCTTTTTTATTTGCAAAAATCCTGAACTAAAACTACTAAAAGTGGCCTCTGAACAGTTCATAATTAAAAAAAACTGTTGTATAGAAATATTTTTTTTTAGCTTGACATTTTGCATAATTCAAGCTGTTACCCTTATATTGTGTAGAAATGAAGCTTGACAGTTGACCTGGTGTTGTTTATTTCAGTCTGGTGTTCATTTATATGTGGATGTCACAGAAAACACTGTCTCAATGGCATGGATGATACCTCAGTACGTTCTCGTCACACTTGGGGAAGTTCTTTTCTCAATTAGTGGGCTTTCATTTGCTTATTCTCAGGTAAAAAATATTGCTACTATGTGAGTATTTGTGTTTTCAAATATACTTGGAGATTGAGATTATAATGCAATATCAAAGCAGGATGCCCTTAGAAATAATGTATGATAAAATAACAAAAACACAAAAAATATATATATATATATATATTATTTTTTTTTTGTTAATGGCTTTAACATGTCACAGAGATTGTCTTCTATCAAATAAGATTAGAAATTTAATTCTAGACTTGTAGTTCAGTGATGGGACTTGACATTTATAAGCTATCCAAATTATCTACGCTCCCTATCTGATAAATTAAAGAATTGATTGATTGACATGGTAAATTTTCATTTTCAAACCAGGCCCCCATGTCGCTGAAGTCAGTTGTACAAAGCTGTGTGGTTACTAACTGTATCATTTGGAGATTTGATGGTGATAATTGTGGCAAACATACACATTCCATTCCTTCCCAGGTAAGTTATAGACTTAAATTAATTCTCGAGTTGTTTTGGAAAAGAATATATAGCAAGAATAGTTCAGCAGTTTGTAGTGCCACTGTCAATAAATACAGTATACACTGTATTTTTGCGCCAGTATCCTTGAATATGTTAAGATTTGTATGTTATTGGTTGCCTAAAGTTATGCATTCAAATAGCACAATGGAAAGGAAGCTACTTAAGACTGACGTAATAGATGTCTTGGTTCTTTGATTCAAGCCCCTAAATTGAAATTAATACATTATTCAAGTATGTTGGAAAATGACAATTTGTAAATATCTCAATTTCTTTTCTTCTTCTTCATTTCAGATGTATGAATTCTTCCTATTTGCTGTGCTGATGTTTTTTAGATACATTCATCTTCATGATAATGTCCATGTTCTACCAAATACAAAGCTAACTCTCTAGATTATGCTGAATTAGGCGAAGAATCTGAAGAAACAAATAGTCTCAAAAAGACATGGGGACGAAGAATTTCCACTGAAAATAGCTTTACTACATCTGCACTCCTAGGCACAGTATTTCAATTTCTTTCTCAAAATTAATTGTTACAAACTGTATTATACTGTTTTAACAGGTTTTACAGTACCTCTGCAGATGTATTTTAAACTGAACTAGATTTTTACCTTTTTTTAACAATAAAAAAAAAGTTTTGAAAAGTACTTGTGCTCTGTATGCTTCAATTATATGTGCTTGTACATGGCATTTTTTTTCTGAAAGAGCAATTGAATCAATACCAAAAAGATTAATTAAATCCCATCTTGCTTTTATTTAGATATTGTTTATACTACTTAATGAATATTTCTCAGTTACAAATATAGAGACACTAAACTCTGCTTATAAAGATATATAGGGGACTGCCAAATTTATATCGATATATTTCGGATATTGTTCTGTCCAAGAAGCCACCAATTTGAAAACGAGGGTCGGGACTTTGGCAACGGCAACATTATAAGCGGTATATTGTTATAAGCAATATCTTTATAAGTGGAGTTTACTGTATGTGTTTGAAATCCATGATTGATAATCATCTGTGATATATTGAAAACAGCGGGACTGTTATGTTGCAATAGTAAAAACATGATACTAGACTCAATATTAAAGTCCCTAAATTGCTGGTGTTCTCTGGTGAAATATTATATATCCGGGAGTCATCTTAAGAGCAGAATTGTTAAGTTACAGCTTGGTAAAGATTAAATGTTACCTATTCACACATACATGTGCAATGAGTCTTAAAAGGGAGGTAAAAAGTGATTTAAAAAAGTGCATTTTTTCTTCTGCTATTTTAATGCAATATTCAAGTATCAGATATAATAACTTATTCTTGATTATAAATAAAGATGCTACAAAATAAAATATAAATCTAGAACTTTTAGGCGTATCTGAGTTTATTACCTTCATTTTTCATTAAAATAATTATTTTTGAAAAGCAGATTGATGGATTGGTTTGAAAATTTCCGCACAAGTTATTAATTAAATCAAATTGTAAGTTCAGAAAAATAACTTAAATTAAAGATTGGGTTGAAAAACATGTGTTAATGAGTTGTGTATGGAAGTAATGGACTTGAATGATAAGTTTATTATATGTGATTTTACTATGGCTTAGTTTAGTATGAGAATGTGACTATTATGTGAGATTGAAGTTGTATTTTTCATGATAAAATTGTGTTGATTTGGTCATTTTACACTATATTTATTTACGTATGTACCTATTTCATTGTGTTTTTCTTTACTTAAGATTTGACATGATTTTCACTGAAAATGTGTACAAAGTCACAAAATTGATATTGCTGCTTATGATGATTATTTCCTTGTGAGAACGGGTTATTTCGCTTGATTTTTCTATTGATTGTAACAGAAGTTTCAAGTTTCTTCTGGCTGTTCTACATAAGTCTATGTTTTTGTTATGAAAATCTACCAGCGTGTGTAATAGCATTGTGTTAAGGTGTCTGCTTCTTAAACAACGAAGATCAGGTACAAGCTCTACCTGGGTCACAACCATGTTTCCTCAAATGACACCATTACTGATTAGTAAATGTCACCATTAGTTTGAGGGAGCAGACTTGAGAGTGGTTAAATAAGTTTAAAGATTTAGCTTAAATAAGTATGATTAAAAATAAATCCACCAGAGATTGATGTCCATCTGTGATCATTATATATAGTTTTATTAGTGACACAGGTTTAAAAATGTGGACTATTTTCTATGTTTTTTTATACTAGTTTAATGGAATCTAGAGAATATTTGTTTTTAGTGAATATGCTAATTATCATACTGAGAGATGAGAAAATTGCAGGTGTTGTTATCACTCTTTGATTAAGTTTTTGCATGCAAGTTGGTACCTCCAAAACTACTGAAAGGAATGGTTGAAACTTCACACAATTATTTGAGAGCATAATAGGTCTCTGTCCAAGACCCATAACTTTTAACAAGGGTTTTTTTTTCCTCAAAATATTATTAAGGCCCTTTTTTAACTTACAAAATTCTACATTATGCTCGCTCTTCATTTCCTTTCAAGCACTGAGAGCAGTTCTAAACACCTAGGCAATGCCAGGAAACATGTCAGTGGTTATCTGACTGTGGAGTATGTTAGTACTGTTGTGAAAAATGTTCAAAAATGCAAATGATACATGTTTAATTTACAAAATCACACATCTTGTGGTCTTAAATTGTTGTAAACTATTGAATACTCTATTTATTTATTGTTAAATTTGACTTTGATGGCAAGAAATTGTTAGCTGTTGACTATTGTTAACTTTTGATTGTTGTAAATGGTTGTGGATATCTATGTATATTTATTTTAATTTTAGTGCATAATATATAAAAGATGAATTTATACTTTGTGAAATCAGGATTTTTTTTTACATTTTAGACTATATTTTTTTTTTATGTCTCTTAATTTTTTTCTCATTGAGTATTTTCATAGATTATTGCAATAAAAGCCTTATTTTCCTAAATTTACTGTCTAGTGTATTTATAAAATGACTGCAAATTACTTTTCTCTACCTAGTCTTAATTTGATTTTGTTCTCTGTTTTTTTAGCTCACCTGTCACAAAGTGACAGGGTGAGCTTTTGTGATCGCTTTTCGTCCGGCGTCCGTCTGTAAACTTTTGCTTTAAATGACATCTCCTCATAAACCACTGAGCCAATCTCATCCAAACTTCACAGGAATGTTCCTTTGGTGGTCACCTTTAAAAATTGTTCAAAGAATTTAATATCATGCAGAACTCTGGTTGCCATGGCAACCGAAAGAAAAATCTTTAAATATCTTCTTTTAAACAACCCTAAGATCTAGAGCTTAGATATTTGGCATGAAACATCTTCTAATGAGTGTCTACCAAGTCTGTTCAAATAAAAGCCCTGGGGTCAAAATTGGCCCCGCCCCAGGGGGTCATTGATTTTCCCTATATGCATATAGTAAAAACTTAAAAAATCTTCTTTTAAAGAACCCAAAGAGCTAGAACTAAGATATTTGGCATGAAACATCTTCAAGTGAGTGTCTACTTAGTTTGTTCAAATAAAAGCCCTTGGGTCAAAATTGGCCCTGCCCCAGGGGGTCATAGATTTTCCATATATGCATATGGTAAAAACTTAAAAAATCTTCTTATAAAGAACCCAAAGAGCTAGAGCTAAGATATTTGGCATGAAACATCTTATAGTGAGTGTCTACCAAGTTTGTTCAAATAAAAGCCCTTGGGTCAAAATTGGCCCCGCCCCGGGGGGTCATTGATTTTCCCTATATGCATATAGTTAAAACTTAAAAATCTTCTTTTAAAGAACTGAATGAGCTAGAGCTTAGATATTTAGCATGAAACATCTTCTAGTGAATGTCTACCAATTTTGTTTAAATAAAAGCCCTGGGGTCAAAATTGGCCCCGCCCCAGGGGGTCATTGATTTTCCCTATATGCATATATAGTAAAAACTTAAAAAATCTTCTGTTAAAGAACCCAAAGAGCTAGAGCTAAGATATTTAGCATGAAACATCTTCTAATGACTGTCTACCAAGTTTGTTCAAATAAAAGCCCTGGGGTCAAAATTGGCCCCGCCCCGGGGGGTCATTGATTTTCCCTATTTGCATATAGTAAAAACTTAAAAATTCTTCTTTTAAAGATCCCAAAGAGCTAGAGCTTAGATATTTGGCATGAAACATCTTCTAGTGAATTTCTACCAAGTTTGTTCAAATAAAAGCCCTGGGGTCAAAATTGGCCCCGCCCCGGGGGTCATTGATTTTCCCCATATCCATATAGTAAAAACTTAAAAAATCTTCTTTTAAAGATCCCAAAGAGCTAGAGCTAAGATATCTAACATGAAACATCTTCTAATGAGTGTCTACCAAGTTTGTTCAAATAAAAGCCCTTGGGTCAAAATTGGTCCCGCCCCAGGGGGTCATTGATTTTCCCTATGTGCATATAGTAAAAACTTAAAAAATATTCTTTTAAAGAACTCAAAGAGCTAGAGCTAAGATATTTAGCACGAAACATGTTCTAATGGGTGTCTACCAAGTATGTTCAAATAAAAGCCCTGGGGTCAAAACTGGCCCCGCCCCGGGGGTCATTGATTTTCCTTATATGTGTATAGCAAAAACTTAAAAATCTTCTTTGAAAAAACCCTAATAGCTAGAGTTTTAGATATTAAGCATGAAACATCTTTAAGTAAATATCTACAAAGTTTGTTCAAATAAAAGCCCGGGGGTCAAAACTGGCCCTGCCCAGGGTGTCATTGTTTTTAACTATATGTGTATAGTAAAAACTTTAAAAAATCTTCTTTTAAAAAAACCCAACGAGCTAGAACTTAGATGTTTAGCATGAAACATCTTCTTATGGGTGTCTACCAAGTCTGTTCAAATAAAAGCCCTTGGGTAAAAATTGGCCCGGGGGTGGGGGGCTATATACAGGTGAGCGACCTCAGGGCCATCATGGCCCTCTTGTTTATGCATGAATCTCATTTGTTTGCTGTTGAAAGAGCTTTCTGTTATACATTTACTATGTTATATACATGTAGTATAGTGTAGTTGGTATTTTATATATTTTTTCTTGTTCATGTTATAGTATTTTATTTTCAATTCATATGCACAGATGTTGCTTTTGCAAACTTGTAATTTTTTGTGTTATTTTTCTTATATATACATTCCAGCTTATGTATTTGTGTATCTAAACTTGCAACCAGGAATTATTTAATTTTGCAATTTAAAAAAATCAATATTTTTAACAAATCAAAAATTTGTTATAGGCTTATTTAGCCTCAAAAATAGTAAAAATTTTCATTTTTTAAAAGCTTGCAGTTCATGTTTTAAGTCCTATTGCAGTTTCCAAAAATGTTTCTAACTTGCCAGATAGCAGCTGATCAACCTTTCGTTTCCTTTTTGTTTTAGTGCATTCATTCAATGTTATAGTGATTTAGTAATTTTTAAGAATCAATTATTACTTCATTGTCCATTCTACAGAAAGAAAAACTATTTATTTCTATGGTTTAATGTTCCCCCTTATCGTGTTTATGATTTTAATGTGTATATTTCGAGCTTTATTTGATTGTAAAAAATGTTTTTTACACTACGCAAAACAGTACATTAAAACTCTTTACCTCACTACATATATGTATATGCTGGAAATCACCTTAACCAAGGGTATAGGATAGATTGGCTACCTTTAACACCATTTGCTTTCAAACTATTTGAAAATATTTTTATTTTAAAAGTCATTTTTGTTGATTTCTTGACTTAAAACAGCCAAAATATTTGTCATGGTTCTTTCATAAATAAAAAAAAAAGCACTACATGTATTTATTTTTTTTTTATTCTATTTTGTTTATTCCCTGCCTTGATATTTATTTTAAGAAATAGATAACACCAAATACCCCTAAGCATATATTGAAAAACAACAAAAACTCAGGTTTACATTTACTGAATTTATTCCAATAGTTTGGTAATAGGATGGAATGATTTTGGCCGCAACATGTAAAAATTTTAGTCAGTGGAAGGGAAGCCTATCAGTAATTTTCCATTAATTACTAGCGACATATAGAGACGATTTTTGAAAACAGTGTAAAGCAACCAACAAATAGCAACCAGTATGTAGGAACCAGATAATAGAGACAATTTTTTAAAACCAGTGTATATGCAACCAACAAATAGCAACCAATATTTTTAGCAACCAGATAATGTGTTATTCTAGCTATTTAGAGGGTACGCAGGTGACTGCACACTATTAGTACGGACAGAACACCCTACCTCTGTATTTTTACAGCGAGTTTAGCAAGTAAGCACTCTAATTTTTTACTCTAGTAAACGCTACATAGTTAGACCTTGTTTCCATGTGCTGGTTTGGCGCAGTAATCAACCTCAAACTACATAGAGTACAAGAAACTTGTAGTTTGTTTACCAGAACTGATAGACTGACCTCCAAAAGACTAAAATTTCCTAGAATTTACGCCATATGAGATATTTACAAACATTTTCTCCAAATTCTAGCAGTTTCATGATTAAGTAACATTTTTAAGTGAACTTTAATTGTTTGAAGGTATACCATATTACCCATATCAGACAAATGGACCTCATCGGTCATAAAGAGTTCTGACATATGCCATGGTATATTTGGGGATATAACAGAAGTATTTTCTAAAAGTCTCAAGAATTGATGAGGAGCACGATTAATTCTTTTTCTTTTTATGTTGAGTAGTTTGGGTGATTCTGAAAGGTTGTTCCGCCATTGTAGTCGTGGTAGGATGTCATACCAGATGGTATGAGTGTCAAGAAGAGTATCTCTTAAATATTTTGATGTCTTTGTTTATGACTGATATTAGTTTTTAATTTTAGTATTGTGGATGTTGTTACCTCCAAGGTGTATGATGAGGATTCTGGTTGGTGGATTATGAAGCATTTGTAGCTGGATGGTTTGAAGAAGGCCTTCCCATCTCATGCCAGACTTGTCGCACCACCACACATTCTTGTCAGTCAAAGTGAAATTATCTGTGATAGCGTAATTGTGTGCTCGTTTAACTATTGAGTCCCCCATAAACCATATATCTGTAATGATACAAAGAAGTGTGTAAGTCATTCTATTCGCTGGATATTGAAAGTTTTGAAATTGCATCAAAAGAGTAGTTTTTTTTGTTTTGTTGTTGTTGTTTTGATAAAGATTGGTTCATGATCTGATATATTTTAAGTAGCTGTTGGATGACCACCTGCCCATTTTTTTATCTCAGATTTGTCGATGCCCATGTTGGCTAAGTCTGTTGCAAGAGTGTGATTTATAATTTGTTGTTGGTATCCCAATGCACTAAAGAGTTTTCGATAGGATTGCTGAAAATTGGTATCTGGTAAGAGGGGTTCTATCTAAGTGACAGAATAGGCATCCATCAAATCTTGGTCTCAAAATAATGTAATTCTGTAAGGCTTGTAAGCAGCAAATTTGTTTATTTGTGGAAGCCTTTATTTTTAGAATTGTTGGTTGGCCACACTGATTGGTTTTGGATTTCCTCAATGTAATAACTAGAATGTCTCCCATAAAGCTAATATCTTTATAATGAAGAGGTTGGTTTGAGTTTGATGTGCTTATTACTTCACTCACTCTAAATAACCCATGGTAAGAGAGTGTATATGCGGCCCTAAAAAGATTTTCTTCATACCTGTCTGTACATATGAAAGTTAACTTTTCACATATTTTCATTAGCAAAGTTGCACAAATTGGCTTTCTGTTGTCCACTTGTCTGGTGGACCGTTTACAACCCTCAAGCAACTTTTTGACCAAGAAATTTTCAGTAGGGTCTTTTATGCCTTTTATTTTATGATAAAAGCTTATACCAGAGCAATAAATTGATATGGTTGAAGGGGAATAACTTTTGCAATAATAGTGAGATATGAATAAAGTAATTTGGTTAACTGAAGCTGGCCAATTGGTGTTTATGTTGTACTGTTTTGCAATTCGTTAAATGTGTTTATTGCGTTTGTGTACGCCAGTCGTGTGTTTTCAGCCATACTGGATTTTAGAAGGTGTCTTGCTCCTGCTCGAAGATCTGCCAAAGATGACTCGGGACTATTTCTGCATTTTTGTTTGCTTGTGGTGCTAGCCTCCAAAATTTCTCCATCTGAAACCGGGATAAGGCATCTGTTATCTTATTTTGAATGCCTGGGATATGTTCAGCTTTTGTAACAATGTTTAATTTAAGACATTGTAAAGTAAGGGCTCTTACTAATACCATTAAGTCATCACATTTGCTAGACATTGTATTGATTGCTTGTATGTAACTGATTGATTATCTGATCTAAAATGTATTTTTTTGTTACGAAAGCTACTGCCCCAAAGATAAATGGCCACTAATATTGGAAAGAACTCTATGCTATGCTTGCTGCACTATCTGAAAATAACTCTTCATCAACGGTTCTAGTCCAAAATTTATCATGAAAGACTGATATGCCATTATAGTGTTAGAAAAATGTAGCCACATTTTCAAATCTTTCTTTATTGATTTACTGAGGCGGATGTGATGGAACGGTTTTGTGAGACCACGTGTAGAGTTTATAAGTCGGCGGCAGAAAGGTCTACCCGGGACAATTGCTCTGTATGCAAACTGTAATTTTCCTATAAGGGATTGTACTGTTTTAATGTGGTTTTATCTTTTCTTAGTATTTCATGTATCTTTGAAATAAGATCTTCAATTTTATCTTTTGGGATTTCTACTATCATTTTAACAGAATCTAGCTCAAGGCCTAGAAACACGATATTAGTGGTGGGACCCTCAGTTTGGCTTGTGCTATAGGGACACCAAGGTCAGTCATTAATGTATCAAATTTGTTCATCAGTTCTTTGCAGTCATTGGTAAGTTTTTTACCGCCAAAAAGGAAATCATCCAAGTAATGTATAAGCTTGCCTTTTGTAGATTTGCCTCGGACATACCATTCATGAAATGTAGAAAAAGTTTCAAATATTTTTGGACTGATGGAGCACCCGAATGGTAAACATTTGTCAAAGTAGAATTTGTCATTAAAATGAAAGCCTAACTGATCAAAATCTTTTGGATTTACTGGCATAAGTCTAAAGGCTTATTTGATATCTGATTTACCAAGCATACAGCCGTGACCTAGTTCTTGGATTATTGCTATAGCTTCGTCAAAACTAGTATATTGTACATGGCATAATTCTGGATCAATAAAGTCCTTCACTGAATTGTATTGTGGGTATGATAAATGATGGATCAATCTAAAATCATTGCTATTTTTCTTTTCTACTAAACCAAGGGGTGATATGCGTAAAGTTGTAATAGGTGGCTTGTCAAATGGACCAGCCACTCTGCCTTCATTTATCTCTTGTTCGATTTTTGCTTTAACAATGTCAGGTTTTAGCAATGCAGACTTAAGATTTTTGGACATGATGAAATATCTGTCACCTGTATATTCCAGGGAGAAACCAAATTTTGAAAACCATTTAAAATGAATTTTGCAAGTTTTTAAAGGGTTATCCGTCTAATGCTCTTTCTAAAATATTAACTTTAATTGGTGATTTTCCTAAAACTGATATGTTGCTAAAATCTGCTTTTTTGTCTTCATTAAGGCTTTTTTCATTGTTTGTTTCAATAGGGTCTGCCACGAAAAGTGCCCCTTTGCCCACGAAAGCTGCTTTGTGTGTGATTACGTTTTTGGTCTTGTTGTTTCGGCCCCTAAATGCTGGCACTGGTTTTGTTATGCATATTTGAATTGCATATGCTGCATATGTGGGAAAAAATTTACATGATGTCCATTTGCAAATCTCCTGCATTGAAGTCATTGCATGCAAACTGTTTCTTTTAACTTGATATCCAAATTAGATTGACACTGATTTTTATTGTGGGTGTATGAAGTGATCTGATCATGGCTGGGTATAGACGTTACTCTTGACCATAGTTCATGGTGAATTGATCCCCAGTTACCTTTAAGTTCAGGCGAGCCCTGACAAAGTCTAAATTGTTCGTCATACATCCGCCAAGAGTGTGGGAACTTTTTAGACGCATCACGTATTATTGTCATGTATTTTATCAAAGGATGGACTTCCTCAGGGTGAGCTGATATATATATCGACATGTATATCAAAAATGCGTCTGTCCATTCTTCGATGTTCTTTACATATAGATTTGATGCCTTTAGGCGAGTTTCAAGCATACCTTGATCATTAACAAAAAGGGACGCTCTATAATGCATGTCAGACAGCTCCATAGACCCTTTTAATAATAAGCTTAAATTAATAAACTAACCTTTTATAATTTTTTCTTTCAAATTTTGGGGGATATGGCTTGCCAACTCATCCCCACCACACCTAATGAATTCTCTTCCATTAAAATTCATTGGAAAAATTTATTTTACCAAAAAATATTGTCAAAATGATTTATTTGATTTTCTTCCTACCTGGTTGCTCCTGATGGTCACCATCTCCACCAAGCAATACTGGTTCGACTGGAATCTCTCTTTCCTGTTCTGGAGGATTCTCATTTAGATCTACAGCTTTGTATTTTCCTTTTCCTCCCTTTACCTCTTCCAGGCATTATTAGTACAAAGATGAAATTAAGATTCTTTTTATGATTAAAATGTGCTGCTGTTCTCTTTGAGAGTTTGCAGGAAAAGGAAGCTGATAGGGAATTGCATCTTGGGTAATAATGCAAGACAAGATACAAGGTCGAAGTTTCAAAATTACCTCCCTTGATATTTGAATTATGCCAGTACAAGTAACTTCCCTTGAATATGTAGACAGTACAAGTTACTTCCCTTGAGTGTATTTGAATACAATAACAAAATATAGGCATTCTAAAATAAACAGCAAATATTGTTAAATGCAATATTTGGATTTATTCCTTGATTTGATACTGCAAAATTGCAACATGAAAGTTTTGTCATTTAAATAATCGTTGATTTTTAGCTCACCTTGCACATAGTGCAGGTGAGCTTTTAGGATGGCCAATCAAATGCGTCCGTTGTACGGCGTCCGTCCACATTTTATTCAAACGACATCTTCTATAATACCACTTGGCCAATATTAATGAAACTTGACAGGAATACTCTTTGTATGAAGCTCTATCAAGATTGTTCAAAGAATGCAATTCCATGCTAAACTCTGGTTGCTATGGCAACTAAAAGAAAAAACTTAAAAGTTCTTATACATCAAAATGGAAAGGGCTAGAGCTTAGATATTTCTCACAAGACATTAGCTTGTTGGTTTCTACAAAGTATATTCAAATTATGGTCTACAGTTGAAAATTGGTCTCTGTTTTGGGGTTTAAAGGGTTTTTTTATTGCAAGATTATATAGACTGTCTTTGTAGGGATAAATTGAGATAGTGCATCTTGTATTTTTTGTCTCAACAGACATTGTTATGAAGATTTTTCTATTAAGACATTAGAAAGATGAAAATGTTGTTGAATGTGAATGTTAATTCAAAACAAAGTCAATCAGAATAGCACAAATTTGAGAGCTACAGTGAAGTTGATTTCCCCATTCAATAATGGATTCTTCCATCAATTTAGTAACACCATCAGAAAGGAGACTGTGTCATTTCCGAAATACAATGTAAAACATTTCGGTTCTTGACATTGACTTGCACATTTTATTGTGCAAGATATTGCACAAAGTAACGTAAGTGAACAAAAAATGTTGTATTTTTTCACAAAAATCAGCTGATTAAGATAAAAGTTTAATTTACAGTACGGATATTACTTTAATACATCCTTCCGGTTTGCGGGAAAAATCATATTCAACATGTGTACACCGGTCTTACTGATGAACGAATTATGTAATAATATTTCATTCTGAGAACAAACTTACAATTCAAATCATCAAATAATGCATATCAATCAGTCAAGTCAACAATTTTGCCCCAGAAAACATCTGTATCAATCTGACCTATAAACAAAACTAAACCGGAAGTATTACAAAATGGCGGCCTTGCACAAGGAAATTGAGAAATTTTGTAACGTAAACTCGTGTTTCAAAACAAAGAAAGTGAAGATGAATACAATTATCGGTGTGCTTCGTTGAAACAGGTATTTTGTTAACTATTTGTGAAGTATTAAGGCATGACATTCAGTATTTATGTAAATATCACCTCCCTTGATATGATTTCTAAAATTATACATGTACACATGTGTTATTGACCTCAATAGATGTTAGTGAAAATGGAACAATAATTATGGTAATTATCCATGGTGCTATAAATACTTAATTATCTTTATCATATTGTTAACTAAGCAAGAAGCTTATGATTTAAAAATTAACTTAACCTTAAAATAGTTATCAATTTAAACTTGAAAATCTACTCAAAATGACTTCCCAAACAGAATTTTTTGAAACATGAAAATGATTCATGTAGAAAAATAACACAAGAAAATACTGATTAGACTCATGAAAAATTTGGCCAAACAGTCTGCCACTTGAAATTCTGACCTTCCTGAGATCCCTGCTGTTTGTTGTTGTTGTTTTTTTATAACATTTTACAAGATTTAATTTTACGATTAAACCTGTGTATAGAGCCATTCATGTGAACAGGAAGAAGTTTTTGTAGAAAGGGGTGTCCTAATATGATAAACCACAGATGCTTGGGGGTTAGATCCTGTCTACAACATGATACCCCTAAGTAAACACTATCAAAAAATATTTTAATATTTAAACACTAATGGGATATCTGTTACGACTATAATACTGGTTTTCAAAATGAATTTACATAATTATTTGCAAAAAAAAAATACTGTTTACCATCATGTATTGAGACTTGATTCCAGGCAGACAGGCGAATTGGGCCATTTTTGTCCAACAGTTTTCTCAGCAACTACTTATCAGAGCCTCATAATATTTAGTATACAGCATTAACACATTGTCCCATACATTGGGATTCGATTTCAGGTCTGTCACTCATCCACTTCATGTTAACTGACTTAGTTAAATTCATAATAATGGTCAATGGTAGGAATTTTTCGTAACAATTTTCTCAGCAACTACTCATCACAGCCTCATGATATTTGGTATACAGCATCAACATGTAGTCACATACAATGGGATATGATTTCAGGTATATGGCTCATCCACTTCCCGTTTGCTGACTTAGTTAAATTTTCAGCATTAATTGTAAATGGAAGGAAATTTCCGTAACAGTTTTCTCAGCAACTACATATCACAGCCTCTTGATATTTGATATTTAGTATTGTGAATGCATTAACATGTGGTCCCAAGTTCAGGTCTATCGCTTATCCACTTCCTGTTTACCGACTTAGTTAATAAGTTAAACTTAAATGTTCGACATGGTAGAAATTTTTTGTAACATCACAGCCTCATGAGTCATGTTATTTGGTATACAAATGCAACCCGGCCATTTTTGTCTTTGACCATTTTTATTGAAGTATTATCCAAATTTGTACTTCGTCTTGTTAATTATGATGTCATTGTTAAATATTCATGATGTAAACACGCTACAGCAACCTATACTTTAAAGAAAAGAAAAAAAGAGGTATTTCTATACACTTGTTTGCATTCCTGTTGCTGTTTGCCAAACATATTTTACATTTGACACTAACCTTAAGATGACATTAAAGAATTTTATAAACCTCAAATTGTTGCTTGTTTTAAAAAAGAAAAATATTTTTAAGATCTATTCCTTAAGGTGAGCGATATAGGGCCATCATGGCCCTCTTGTTCATTTTATTTTGGTCTATATTTACATATATTTCAGTGATCTTTATTGTTTTATTTCTCTTTAATTGTTTAACTTTAAAAGTGGAATGGTTAGTTTGCCATTGGACTTTTCTTGACACAAATTAATATACATTTACTATTACAGCTTTTTAGTGGGGATTTACATGCCCTGACAACTTTGGAGTCCCCAACATATTTCACCAAATGTGACCATAAGGGTACTCTTTGTCAGTCATTCAATTTGAACCCATAAAGAACACCTTGGATGAGAATACTTGGTACATTGATTAAGGGCCCTTTTTACATTTTTTTTAGCTCACTTGAGCATATGCTCAGTGTGAGCTATTAGGATCACTCTTCGTCCGTTGTCCGTTTACACTTTTAAAACGACATCTCCTCTGAAACCATAAGGCAGATCATAATGAAACTTCACAGGGATGTTCCTTGTGTGAAGCCTTAACAAAGTTGTTCAAAGAATTCCATTCCATGCAGAACTCTTGTTGCCATGGCAACCAAAAGAAAAAACGTTAAATATCTTCTTCTAAAAAAGACCCAAAGAGCTAGAGCTTAGATATTTGGCATGAAACATCTTCTAGTGAGTGTCTACCAAGTTTGTTCAAATAAAAGACCTGGGGTCAAAATTGGCCCCGCCCCAGGGGGTCATTGATTTTCCCTATATGCATATAGTAAAAACTTAAAAAATCTTCTTTTAAAGAACCCAAAGAGCTAGAGCTAAGATATTTAGCATGAAACATGTTCTAATGGATGTCTACCAAGTTTGTTCAAATAAGAGCCCTGGGGTCAAAATTGGCCCCGTCCCGGGGGTCATTGATTTTCCTTATATGTGTATAGCAAAAACTTAAAAAATCTTCTTTGAAAAAAACCAAATAGCTAGAGTTTAGATACTAAGCATGAAACATCTTCTAGTGAATGTCTAACAAGTTTATTCAAATAAAAGCCCTGGGGTCAAAATTGGCCCCGCCCCGGGGGTCATTCATTTTCCTTATATGTGTTTTACAAAACCTTAAAAAATCTTCTTTGAAAAACTTAAATAGCTAGAGTTTAGATATTAAGCGCAAAGCATCTTCTAGTGAGTGATTACAAAGTTTGTTCAAATAAAAGCCCTGGGGTCAAAATTGGCCCCGCCCCAGGGGACATTGATTTTCCTTATATGTGTATAGCAAAAACTTAAAAATCTTCTTTGAAAAAACCTTAATAGCTAGAGTTTAGATACTAAGCATGAAACATCTTCTAGTGAATGTCTAACAAGTTTATTCAAATAAAAGCCCTGGGGTCAAAATTGGCCCCGCCCCGGGGGTCATTCATTTTCCTTATATGTGTTTTACAAAACCTTAAAAAAATCTTCTTTGAAAAAACTTAAATAGCTAGAGTTTAGATATTAAGCGCGAAGCATCTTCTAGTAAGTGTCTACAAAGTTTGTTCAAATAAAAGCCCTGGGGTAAAAATTGGCCACACCCCAGGGGTCATTGATTTTCCTTATATGTGTATAGAAAAAACTTAAAAATCTTAAAAATCTTCTTCGAAAAATCCGAATAGCTAGAGTTCAGATATTAAGCATGAAACATTTCTAGTAAGTGTCTACAAAGATTGTTCAAATAAAAGCCCTTGGGTCCAAACTGGCCCTGCCCCAGGTGTGTCATTGTTTTTAACTATGTGTGTAAAGAAAAAACTTGACAAGCTAGACCTTAGATGTTTAGCATGAACCATCTTCTAATGGGTGTCTACCAAGTTTGTTCAAATAAAAGCCCTGGGGTTAAAACTGGCCCCGCTACGAGGGCCTATATACAGGTGAGCGACTTCAGAGCCATCAAGGCCCTCTTGTTATTAAAAACTAGTCTGTGATTCTGTTTTTGTCCCCCGCCTTTTCGAAGAAAAAAGGGGGATATAGAAATAGGCTCTGTCCGTCCGTCCGTCCGTCTGTCCGTCCGTCCGACACACTTTCGTGTCCGGTCCATAACTTTGTCATTTATGAAAGGAATTTGAAATAACTTGGCACAAATGTTTATTATAATCAGACGATGTGTCATGCGCAAAAACCAGTCACCTACCTTCAAGGTCAAGGTCACACTTGGAGGTCAAATACTAACATAGTCTGTTACAGGGTATATTTTGTGTCCGGTCCATAACTTTGTCATTTATCAAAGGAATTTGAAATAACTTGGCACAAATGTTTGTTATAATAAGACGATGTGTCATGCGCAATAACAAGACCCCTACCTCCAGTGTCAAGGTCGCACTTGCTCATTCAAGGTCAACATTGTCTATTAGTGGGTATATGTCGTGTCCGGTCCATAACTTTCTTATCTATGAAGGAATTTTGTAAATACTTGCCATAATTGTTAACAATAACCAGACAATGTGTCATGCGCAAAAACCGGTCACCTACCTCCAAGGTCAAGGTCACACTTGGAGGTCAAATACTTACATAGTCTTTTACAGGGTATATTTTGTGTCCGGTCCATAACTTTTTCATAGATCAAAGGATTTTGAAAATACTTCGCACAAATAGTCTCTATAAATAAGAGGATGCGTAACACCTGCGTCCCTACCTCCAATTTCAAGGTCACACTTAGAGGTCAAAAATTAACATAGTCTGTTATAGGGTACATTTTGTGTCGGATCTGAACTTCTTCATAGTTCAAGGGATTTTGAAATAACTTGACACAAATAGTCACAATAATAAGACGATATGTCAAGTACAACACCTGCACCCCTACCTCCAAGGTCAAGGTCACACTTAGAGGTCAAAGGTTAACAGAGTCTGTTATTTGGTATATTTTGTGTCCCGTCCATTACTTCTTCATAGATTAAGGGATTTTGAAAATACTTAGCACAAATAGTCACAATGATTAGATGATATGTCATGCGTATCATCTGTGTCCCTACCTCCAAGGTCAAGGTCACACTTAGAGGTCAAAGATTTACATAGTCTGTTATAGAGTATATTTTGTGCACAATCTATAACTTCTTCATAGTTCAAGGGATTTTGAAAATACTTGGCACAATTAGTCTCAATAATAAGACGTTATGTCATGCACAACACCTGCTCTCCTACCTCCAAGGTCAAGGTCACGCTTAGAGGTCAAAGCTTAACATGATAGATTTTTAAATTCTGTGTTTCATTTTATTTTTTAACAAATTTATTGTTGCATTTGTAGATTTAGCATTGATCATAATTTTGGACTGAATGTTCTGAGATCCATACATCAATCTTTTGAAATAGCACAATTTTATGCTTCATATAAAACTCCCCGAGGCGGGGGACGTTGGTAACTCTGTTACAATTTTTGTAAAATAGATCTGGATCCTGCAATATTTCATAAAATACAAAATGCTAAGTTTATAGAACTTGTAATAACTCAAAAGAGTACAAAAGGTACAAATTGATAATAATTGGTATATGGATAAAGAATCATAACTATAAACAATATGTAAACCTTGTTAGCTCACCTGTCACTTTGTGACAGGGTGAGCTTTTGTGATCGCTTTTCGTCCGGCGCCCGTCCGTCCGGCGCCCGTAAACTTTTACTTTAAATGACATCTCCTCATAAACCACTAAGCCAATTTCATCCAAACTTCACAGGAATGTTCCTTTGGTGATCACCTTTGAAAATTGTTCAAAGAATTTAATTCCATGTAGAACTCTGGTTGCCATGGCAACCAAAAGAAAAAACTTTAAATATCTTCTTCTAAAAAACCCCAAAGAGCTAGAGCTTAGATGTTTGGCATGAAACATCTTCTAGTAAGTGTCTACCAAGTTTGTTCAAATAAAAGCCCTGGGGTCAAAATTGGCCCCGCCCAGGGGATCATTGATTTTCCTTATTTGTGTATAGCAAAAACTTAAAAATCTTCTTCGAAAAAAACCGAATAGCTAGAGTGTAGATATTAAGCACGAAACATCTTCTAGTAAGTATCTACAAAGATTGTTCAAATAAAAGCCCTGGGGTCAAAACTGGCCCTGCCCCAGGGGTGTCATTGTTTTTAGATATATGTGTAAAGAAAAAACTTAAAAAATCTTCTTTTAAAAAACCCAACGAGCTAGACCTTAGATGTTTAGCATGAAACATTTTCTAATGGGTGACTACCAAATTTGTTCAAATAAAAGCCCTGGGGTTTAAACTGGCCCTGCTCCGGGGAGGGGGGCTATATACAGGTGAGCGACTTCAGGGCCATCATGGCCCTCTTGTTCATTTTTAACTCTACAAACTAGATTGTTAATAATTATAGAGGATAAAACAGATTGCTGGTCCAAAAAATGGCCATGCCACGCGGAAATCTCCCGAAAATATAGTTTGGATTACGCTTTGGTGCTCATGTTGTGCAAAGAATTCCATCCAAAGTTGTACAAAAACGAATTTGCAACTAATTCAGACAAATGGTGTCTTAACGGTTGGCTCTAGAATAAATTATGGTGTTTTTTATGGACTTTATATAGACAAAGAACAAATTGTTGGTCCCAAAAATGAAAATGCCACGCGGAAATCTCACGGACATATCGCTTGGGTTAGGACTTTGGTATTCATTTTGTTCAAAGAAGACATTCTATAGTTGTACAAAAACGAAATTGAAACGGAATCAGACGAATGGCGTTTAAACGGTTTGATCTGGAATATATTTTTTTACGAAAATTTATGCATTTTATATTATAGAGAAAGAACAAAACTCTGGTCCAAAAAAAATGACCACGCCATGCGGAAATCTCACGGACAATGTTTTTGGGTTAGGGCTCTGGTCTTCATTGTGTGCAAAGAAAACGTTTAATAGTTGTACAAAAACGAATTTGCAACGGAATCAGACAAACGGGGTTTAAAGTGTTTTTTACAAACATGTATGCACATTATATAGAGAAAGAACAAAACTCTGGTCCAAAAAATGACCATGCCAAGCGGAAATATCACGGACTAAGTTTTTGGGTAGGGCTTTGGTGGTCATTTTGTGCAAAGAAAACCCTCCAAGGTTGTACAAAAATGAATTTGCAACGGAATCAGATAAATGGTGTCTGAACGGTTGGCTTTAGAATATGTTGTTGTTTTACGAAAATGTATGCACTTTATAATTATGTTGATAAAGTTTGTTTTTGAGTAATTCACCTACATTCATGATTTATTAAGAATTGCTTTATTGATAAAAAGCTCGATTGATAGAAAGTCCCATTATCATCAAATTCCTTTTTGATAGAAAATATTCTTTTGCTTTCTAAGTCACATAACGTGAGTTTTTTTATTTTAGAATGGAAAAGGAAGTATAATCTAAATAAATACAGGTACTCCTATTTGCTAAGAGTTGTAAGTTAAAAAAAAATGTTTTGTCAAAGGACATTTTAAATTTAGAGAACTTTTAGTTAAATAAAATAAGGGTTATGGTGAGAAACAACACCCTTTTTAACTGCCATTTTTATTTCTCATAATTTAACGAGTTCTAAATGCAGGATTGAAAAGTTATTTGTTTTCTGATGCACATTTATTATGGTTCTGAAGACACCGAAAGAATTCTTTTTATTCATTCAATAGTGTTTTTTGGAATGTGCACTTTTTAATACCTAATAAATTGAATTTTGTTATTCTTTTTGTCTCAAAAGGATGCACATAGTCGATAAATTGTAGTGTCATCACTTTCTCTTCCATTTTGATCAAGGAACAAGCGTTTCTTCTCAACGAACACCTATTTCCTTGATTCCGTGATCTAATAAGTGGGTCTAGCAGTTAGAACTTGCTATGGTACATGCACCTGTGATATTTGGAGGCTGTAGATAAAACATGTTATGATCACGTTTTTTTACAACAATTTAACAGACAGATCAGTAGCTTGATTTTTCGTTGAACATAAGTAAATTAATCAATATCTTGAATCTTCTTTGACGATTTTACTGAACCGGTACCTTCAGTGTTCTTGAATTATAAGTATAATGGTTTAGTACCTCAATTGTTCACACAAATTATGTTTTAAGTTTAATTTTATGTGGCCAGTGCGGTCCATATGATGATCTTATATTAATCTTGCAGAAAGTCTTGCCAACCAAAGAGATAAATTGCCTTACAAGCGAATGGCGTATACACGAAACCATTTCTGAACAAATAAAAAACCGTACTTTAAATAGAAAAAAATATTTTGTTCCGGGACATATTATTCTGTTTACGTTCTTTATTTTTGAATGTCAAATATTATGGTCGATCATACGACCATTGAAACAAAATTGTTTTTACTGTTAATATTGTTATTTTTTTGTTCTTTTTTTAAAAAATATTTTATAAGACTTTAAATGTTATGGACCATTTAAATTCCAAGCAGGTTTATAAAAGCATTGTTTTCTGGAAAGAGAACACATTTCCACAAAGCCTTGGACGAGCGCCTGGACAAGTATGTGATCAGAGGAAACATTTTTGTGATACCAGTAAACTCCTTCCCGAAAATATTCAGAGGTTTCTTACAGTGTTCTGCATACATATTGTTTGTTACTGCTTATTGTGTCATTGGAATATAACTGGCAGAAGGGATTGTCTTTAATGCCTGTGGCATCAGAATAGTTTGTAACACCCGAGTTGAGCCAAAAAGCATCTTTCCTGTTTCAGCGTCATATGACCATAATTGTGTTGTATTGGCCGGCGTTAAACCAAACAGGCCAATCTAACTGGCAGAAAAAAATGTCGTAGTTACGCCAGTTTCTATTGCATATCTGAGAGGAATTTTCGGTTTTAAGTTAATGAGAAATGTTAATTTATTCTTAAAAAATCAACAACAAATATGATTATACTATAATTATTATAACACACATTAATGATTGGTCACAGTAAAAAAGCTTGGGATAAATAATTCCACTAATCAGAAGCACATCATTGTCGACGAGTAATATATCGTGTTTCAAAATTTGATTTTTCAAATTAACAATGATAAAGAAAAGAACACTATAAAGGAAGATAGTTTTTTCTGATTAAAAGCACAGCATGTCCAAAGAATACAATTAAATCAAATTAAAAGTGCAGATTTTAAACAAAAAACATTGTTTGCTATTGCAATGCCTTTGAAACATTAACTAAATTGTAAGTTAAAGGGACTCCACTGAGATTTTGACAAAACTGAAAATATTTACTGACATTTGAGTATCATTAGATGTAGCGTATGTACAACATTTTAGATCATTCAATCTCTACGTTATCTTAATTATGCTAAATGAACAAAAACTCGAATTTCAATTCAATTCTGTGCATATTTTTTTCTCTCTTACTTTTTCTATTTAAAGTGACATTATGTCCATCCAATGGTATACAATGCATGAATAGGTGAAAGTTAAAATAAAGCTCCGTTTTGCATAATTCCTTTCAATTTTATTATTTACTTCCACAGAATGTCAACATAATTCATGTAGCCAAATGATTTGCAATATTCATTTAATAAAAAGAGTGGGGCAGTCTATTTATTTTTTAGGCAGATTTATATCTTATCCTAAACATGTTCAAGTATCAATTGTTGTTCAATCACAATTAGAACAGCCAATCTGTTGAAAACATGAAGTCAATTCAGCTGAACTTGACAATGAAAACATGATAGTGTCACTTTAAATTACCCCTCATTACCTAGATAAGAATTTCAAATATATTTAGGCTTTTGGACCTCAGTGGAGTTCCTTTAGGTATTAATGCTATACATTGGCATAATAATCAATGATTTCTCATAAAACAATTAGATCCACTTATATTTTTCTAACAATATTTTAAAACTTTCCTTTCATCATAATGTTTTGAAAAATCATAATTTTTTTTGTATATTGCATTATCTTAAAATGTTAGAAAATAATATAACAATATGTTTGATATTTTAATTTATACAAATGCGAGTTAATTTGATACAAGCATGAAATTGACTAAATATGATGGATAAAAAATTACATGTTTAAAGTATACCAAATTACTGCGTGAATGGCTCAGCAGGGCACTTTTTTCTTTTATAAAATTAACATTCAAATAGAGCAAATTTATTCTGGTACATGCCTCGGCACTATATATACATGTACACAATATCATACATTATAAAGGAAAGGAAGTAATAATTAATCCAAATACCAGTTTGCAGAGAAAAACTCTCACCATTCAAAAGTTGTGTATTAACAAATAAATTGTAAACATTCACTTGAAAATATTAAAACAGTTTAAACTACATTTTGTTTTCAAACAAAAATTTAATGAAATTACTGCAATATAAATATAAAATATAATATAAAAGTCATACAATATTCATGGTGTATATGGACAAGACAACGAGTGAGGGTAATCATGTTAATAAGACTATTTTAAACAACAATCACTTTTATTAGAAGGCACGTCACAATAGTAATACTTTGACTGATTAACATAAAATAAGGTGTGTGTTACATGACTATAAACATACTTTTCAATACTAGGTATGATCAAAAAGTTCTCGGCCCGATATATTTCTAGCCACTACACCACGGTGCATATCCATATCGGTACCCTCTTTGCGAAATCTGCTACAACGGTACTCTCTTTGTACATGCACAGGTCATTCTCTGCTAAAAACAAACCATCGATGGATATCAATCCAGTAACATTTCAATGTAATAAGGAAAGGAGGTATGACACATAGAAAAGATGTATACCACGGAACACTAGAATGTTTTCTTTAGATGCTGATTTGTCATGTGTCCTTTTTTCATGTACTGCAACATCACAAAAAGCTACAAAAAATCGACATGTCTTGCCTCGCCCATCACCTTGACATACTTTTCGGGCTGCAATGAATCTTTGGCTTGATTATATATGCATCATACATATTTAATATGTTCATTTACGTATCATCTTCGGACAAATGGCGGTATATTGTCAAAAAAAAAATGTAAAATTCATAAAAACACCATACTTTCGGTTTTGCAGCGACACGGGCTACCTCTCTTCACTTTAATTTTTATATCACAGGTACCATCTCACTTGTTAACACATAAGTATGTAATATTTACATAAAAGTAAGAAATATTACATACCTAACAATTAACGCAAATAAAAGCATATGTTGTGCCTTGAGGATACCTATGTTTTAAAAAATGAGAGGGCACCTGTGATATAAAAATTCAAATGAAGAGAGGTAGCCCGTGCCGCTGCAAAACCGAATGTATGGTGTTTTTATGAATTTCACATTTATTTTTGACAATATACTGTCATTTGTCCAAGAATGATATGTAAATGAACATATTTATTATGTATGATGCATATATAATCAAGCCACAGGTTCATTGCAGCCCGAAAAATATGTCGAGGTGACATGTCGATTTTTTTGTAACTTATTGTGAAGTTGCAGTACATGAAAAACTGTGAAAAATTGGACTGCTGAATCTAAGAGGGACAAGGAGAGCATTGGAAATGATGAGCGGCCTTGGCGGCCAAAAGAGGCCACCAGTGATGAAACTGCCGAAGCTGTGCATGATCTGGTCATATGCGACAGAACCCTGCGAAGCATTGCTAGGGAAGGGAGTATAAGCTTTGGTTCAGTTCAGGCAATTCTGACTGATGTCTAATGCATGTCAAAGGTAGCGATTTGGTCCCCAGACAGTTGACTGACGACCAGACACGGACCAGGTTTGACATTTCAAGATATTTTTTGTCTCGCCACTAGGATGTACCTGATTTTATCTACCGTAGCTCGGATGAAACATGGCTCCATCACTTCGATCCAGAATAAAAAAAACCCCAGAGTATTCAGTGGGAGTACCCTGGCTTATCCCCTCCGAAGAAATTCAACAGGGTGGCATCAGTAGGGAAGATTATGGCTTAAACTTTTTGGGATAGTCAGGGGGTAATCATGATTGACTATATTGAACAGGGCATACCATAAACGGTACGTACTATGCAGACGAATTGAGAAGTTTGTTTCAAGAAATCGCGCGTAAAAGGAGGGGCCAACTTACTGGAGACGTTATGCTCCTGCGCGAAAATGCGCCAGCTCACACATCCCAAGTTGCGATGGCTCCTGCAACTGAATGCGGCTTTGAAATTCTTCCGCATCCCCCATATTCTCCGGACTTGGCCCCCTCTGACTTCTACCTGTTTCCAAAACTGAAAAGCAAGCTTCGTGGTTGACGTTTTGGAAGCAATGAAGGTGTAATGGAGGCGGTCAATGAGTTTTTTGAGGACCAAATAGAGAGTTCTATTTTGAAGGGTTAAACAAGTTGGAGAACAGGTGGGCAAAGTGCATTGATTTTGAGGGCTATTATATAGAAAAGAAAGACTATTAGTTGAGTTCTCTGACTACCGGAAGTACATCGGGCCAAGAACTTTTTGATCAATCCTCTACATGGGGAGAGTAACTTTATTGTCAAAAACTCCTGCAATGTTGTTTGTTTGTTTTTTTACGAATAATTGTTATATAATAAGTACATACATGTATGTCATTAAAATATTTAATAGTATGTATTTATTTATCTATCGAAAAGCGGTTCAGTGCGGATACATCACACTTGTAGTTATATTAAAAATAGACAGATTTATCATAAAAAGGATAAAATAAGTGGATATAGAAACATAAGCTTCTGTATATATATCTTAAAGGTACATTATTGATCAGATTTCTTTTTCTTTTGTTAAAAAGGGAAAACATGAGCTTTATAAAGTTTAACTAATGCTTTAAGAGCATGTTAGAAACTAATCACATGAGAAATATAGCGTTGAATGTATGGTCATATAAGTAGCAAACTATAAACAATGTAATATTTTAACTTCTATACAAAGTATTACATCATAATAATAACTAATTGCCTATAAGCTGAATATGATTCAATTAAATGGCAAACAAGAAACTAAAAACAAAATTAAAAAACGTTCGAAAAAATAAAAACAAAAGCATAATTGGGGATAAATTGTCTTGTAACAAAAAGAAATCGACCTTATTTGAATATGGATCATGCAAATCATTGCGAAACATTTCTTTTTCTTCTTTTTTCCTTCAGAAAAGTGTTAACATAAAATACTTTTAAAATTCAAGAAATTGTAAAATGATAGCAAATCAAAAACAATGTTAAAGGCAAATTGGAAGATTACGAAGATAACAAGTGTTAGGATATATAACACACTGGTAAGTATTATTCAACTTAAATGTATCAAAGCACTAATACATGTATTACTTTTTACAGAAAAATCATATGAAATAAAGTCAGTTTAAAATGAAATTGCGTTTATATTGATCATACTAACAAGTCATTGATTGGCCAGCACAAAAAGGCAATAAAACAATTTTGTAATGCAATACAGTCCGGTTCATATGGTGTCCCTAACCTCCGTGATATTTATATAGTTCGTTATTACGAAATAATTGAAAGATTTACAAGTGTACATAACTGTTTACATTTAATCTGATGTTTGTTTCTTCCTCAAATATTGTAGATTGAACTAGTTTTCAAGAAATTGTGAAATAACACGATTCGTATCTTTTACATAATTGAACAACGGTCTTTTTGCGAGAGAGATTTATGCAGTTTCTCATATTTAAGTCTTAGCTCTGCCAGTTGCATCTCTAGATATTGATCTCTTTTCACTAGCTCTTTGTCACGTATACGTTTGAATTGATGTTCCGTCCGCCAGTGAGATTCACGGCAAAATTCATCTGAGAATAAGTAATCAAAAGAATGTTGTTAAAATGATTAAATTACACATAATATGGGCATGATTAATTGTATTTTCTTTCTCTATGTTATCTATCTAAATTTGCAATGTTATTTTGTCAGTCGTAGTAATTGTAGCATGTCTGTTTAAAATATAACATGATGTGGAAGATAAATTACACTTATATGTTTAACATGTTTCAAGAAATTTCCATTTTGTTTAGTTCCCCCCCCCCATTGTTTTCTCGTTTAGGTCGCACACAATGTTTGAATTGGGAACCATATGCCGTTATTCATGAAATGGCACTGACGTGATTCATAGATAACCACAGTATGAACACATTTGCGGATTGACTTTAAATACCGGATATGGCTTATATTTATCAATGTTATTGTTTTTATATTTTTTCTTGCTAAGGTAATTTATAATGTTGCAATATTAATGCATGCAAACAAATCGTTAAATTTGACCCATAAATAAAAATGATACAGAACAAGTTATATTCGTTGCACATTATATAAAAGTAATATCCGTGGCGAACAGAAGATATCGATTATTAAAATATTATCTTTAAAATAATATTTTTACTCATTATAAAATTCATGACAATGAAAAAATAATGCCTGCTAAATATCGTTAAATTTGGACCATAAATAAAAAGTTTTAAGTAAAGTCCCTTGCACGTTCTATGTAAAAGAATTATATATTTTCTAAGATTCAAATAATAAATAATACATGAAAAAATAGTGAATTTTGGCCAAAAAATTAAATAAAAGTTACAAGATATTTCGTTTCACGTTATCTTCTATTTAAACCTCATATTTTTGTCTCAATTATTTCGTGATCACACTATTTATAATGTTAAAGTAATAATTAATGCAAGAAAAAACAACAACTAAAAAACGTTAAATTTCGGCCATAAACGAAAAGGTAATGAATTAGTTGCACGTTCTATATAAAAGTCATATTCGTCGCGGACAAAAGCACGGACATTGTCAATTTAAGTCCGTGACAAAAGATACCGAATATGACTGGTAATTGTTAAACTTATATATTTTCCCTTTCTGTTCTTGATTACATAACTAACAAGAGCCGGTTCGAAAGGGTGATGCTCCCCGAATAGGTTTTGGACACAGGAAGGTAAACCTCTCAGACAAAGTTCAGAATGTAAAAACAACCCAAATGTTGTGCACGACACATTGTCTCAATATGGTGATCATTTCTATGAAATAGTTATTAAATCCGACTTCAAATAATGAAGTTATGGACCGGACGCGATTTTGCTGCAAGGACATGCTGTGACCTTGACCTTCAAGGTAGCGACCCAAATTTGCGCGCGACACGTCGTCTCTATTGTGATCATTTCTGTGAAATAGTTTTAAAATCCGACTTCAAATAACAAAGTTATGGGCCGGACACGAATTCGGTACGGACGGACGGACTGACGGACGACAACCCGACGACTATATGCTCACTTGAAATTTTTTCGGGAAGCATTATAAGACAAAGATGATAAGACATGCAAAAATTGTTAAATATGGCCCTTAAGTTAAAAGTGACAAGTTATATTCGTTGCACCTTCTATTCTATATACAAGTCTAAAATTCGTGGCGCACAGGAGATACATGCATATATTTCTGACATATTTTCTTTTACACGCCTCCACTTCAAAATTGTGGTGTACGGCATTTCCGAGATAGAGCGGAAGGCCAATTTAAAAGGCTAATTGTAAGTTTTGTTTATGTTTTTGTCTTGTTATTCATTTATTTTTTTAAAAAATCGATCAATGTAGTTCCGTGTAGGATTTATTTAGGCTTCCAATGATCTAAGCTGTTACAAAAAGAAAATAATATTGAGCCCGGGAGAACTGTTCTCCCTTACGAAGCGAACGACAATTTGTTAAATAACAAACTTCCAACCACAGAAACGCTCTACACTTCGGATTTCTTTAAAAGGTGTTTTAGGAATATATCAACCCGGACCAGGAGCTAGTCCTTCGTGCAAAATAAACTACTCTTGGTGGATTTCTTAAATTTGTATAGAGATTTGTTTCGAAGGTAGTTGAGCCAAAGGGCAAGAAATGGAGCGAAAGGTCGGTTGTTGTGCGCAAGGCGATATTAAGTTGGCGTAAAGAGCATAGTCAACGAATTTCTATAAATAAAAATCTAAAATAGACGTTCTACAAAGTACACTATAATCTAGAAGCAAGTTTCATTTTCATTTTTTTCGAAATGAATTTTTTGTATTATTTCTTTAAATTTCAATATTTTAAAAACTGTGTTTGTACGAATTACGCTTAAGCTCTCGTCATAAAATCAAGCGATTCGTGCTTAAAATCTACTTTCACTTTTACAGTTATTTAAAGTAGGTCAAATTATAAAAAATATCAAAAGTAGGTCAGATTATATCAAAATACAACTCGGTAACAGAAATTACATTCTTGGTCAAATTCCATGTCAAGAAAGTAGGTCAAACGATATCAATAATATAAAAAGTAGGTCAGCTGATATCAAAATTAAATTTGGCATCATAAATTACACCCATGGTCCAAATTTCAAGTCTGTGTATTTCAAAAAGCAAGAAACTAGGTCAAAAGATATCATTTATATCGAAAGTAGGTCATTTGATATCAAATTTCAATTTTGCATCAGAAATTATATTTCTGGTATTTTCGGACCGTCTACATTTCAAGTCAGTTTGATGAAATTGAGTCAGTAATGTAACTACTGAAGTGTTAACAATGTTCTCCATATCTGGTGTTGTGACCTAGCTTTTGATCCGAGGTGAGCCATTTTCTAACTTGACCTAGAAATCATCAAAAAATCTTTCAGACCAAAATCAAGGATATTTGAATCAAAACAGTAACCACTAGAGTGTTTACAAATTTTTTCTATTTTAGCGCCTGTGACCTAGTTTTTCGTCTGAGATGAAATATGGAAAAGCAATGCTTCAATCCATTTTTTTCTGGATAATAAGTCGGAAAGGTTGTTATGACTATTTCAAGGTCAAATTCGAATATGGGTTACCTGTGGTCAAAAGCTAGGTCAATGTCAATGCCCACTTGTTTTGTTATATCATCATATTTCGACAAATCATCATTTATTACAAGACATTGATGAAAATCAAATAACCTTGTTCCGTACTAATTAATGATCTAGGCCTTGAAAGTACGAGTATTGTTATTGAATTTTCGCTATTCTTTCCTGCTGTTTCCTGTTACTTTGTTATTTGCATATGGTTTGTTTTCATATTTGGACTTAAATACCTTTTGCTTAAACATTCGCAGAGATTTAAACCTACCTTGAATTTAAAGACACTTTATTTGAAGACTTGATTTGAACACTATCATTTGTAAAGTGTTGACATTTTTTACAAGAGAATTTATTTTAATTTGTATCTATTTGGTATGAAAGTTATTTCAATTTCTGTCGATGGCATCGGTGGTGGTATAAAATCGCCTTCAGCAAAATTTCTAGTTTTTAAAAGGACCAACTGCTTAAAGGACTAGAGTGTAACGATGAGAATTATAGTTCTTAATAAATACTTTCTTTTGTTTGTATTTTTAGGATATACTATTATGTGAAAAAATAAACGCTACATGGCATTTGATGCTAGCTATCATAGAGTATAGCTAACCTGTTCGGTGTAAAAACAAAATAAGATCACTTTGGTTGGGTCCTAACAGTAACATGGTCAAACAAGTGTTTAGAACACCCATTATCATATTGAAACCTGAGTCCCATTAAAATTATGCCTGCCTTATTATGATCTATGCTTTATTTATAAGGAATTCTAACTACGAAATATAGTACCGTATTGGTCTTTGTACTTTTGTCCAGTTGCATCGCGGTACCGTGTCGTCTTTTCATCATGTTTGCTCTTCAAAAACTCGTCAAAGCACTCAAATATCTGTTATAAACAAACATTCATTTGCATGAAAGATTTTAAATGTATCAAATGTTTAATAATTGAAATATAAATAAAGCAAATTATCTGATGAAGAAAGTAATGCTTGTTATCATTTCTGTGATACTTTATTGGAGTCGTTGCTAGACAGTAAGATTAAAGGTGGTTGGTAGGCTAAAGATTTAAAAAAAACTGCACCAAAACGTTTGGAAAAAACTTAATGTCAACAGTTCCTCAATATCTGAAGTCAGAATATAATTGGGGTAAAAATAATATTTTTTTATCCCCCAACCCTCCCACATACTTCTCAGTTTTAATATGAACAGAAGAAAGTTACCGAACAAAAACAAGATCTAATATATTTTTGCATGTATGTCTGTATGGCGAAGGTTCACCCAAAGTATGTAAAAGGTATCAAAAATATAATCTAAAAGACGTTACTAAGTCTTACAACATCTTTGTCATACAGCTTTTTCGCTTCGAAAAAATCTTGTTTTAGTTTTTCCATGTCAGCTTCATAGTAACTGTAGATTTGTGACTTATCCGTCAGGTATCTACTTTTGTTCCTTTTTTGCATTTCATCATACATCTTCGACAATTCCTTCATTCCGTTTTCCTTGCATTTTTTATTTATTTGATTTTTCATCATATCTAAATAGGCTTTTATTTCCGCCTGCAAAAATACATAGAACAGACCAGAACGGTGCTGTTATATAAACATATGTAAAATGTACATTTTTTTGACGCATTCAAATAATTTCCCGTTAAAAATCATCAATATATAAGTTGTTATTATAATAACAAATTTCGAATGAGGGACAAGATTACAATAATCCATTAAACTATGTCCATATTATTCTATGATAAATATCTTTAATAAATCAGCATGTTATGAGATGATGCACGCCAAAAAGACCATTAATTTTTTAATCTTTACATGAAATTAAAGTCGTTACGGCAGTAAAATTCAATTCTTGGTTCGTTCCATTTACTATAAGTCATCGACACCCTTTAAGATGACATGTTTGAATTAATTACCCCTCACTTTTGTGTCGCCTCTAGAGACTAGTGGCGACAAATAAGGATCACTTCTCCGTCATCTGTCTATTCGTCTGTATGTCCGTCACAAAACTTGTCAGATCAACTCCTTAGAAACTTCTGGTGGAATTTCTTTCAAACTTTACAGGTATGATCTGTACTGAGTCTAGTTATGCATATCGTCGGCATTTTCCGGTTCAATGTCAGAGTTATGGCCCTTGAATGATCTTAATTTTAAAAGTTTGTCCGTACTAATTCTCTTATACCACTAAAACAATATCAGTGAAACTTTATAGCTTTATAGCATTGATCTATAATAGCTCAAATATTTGCACATATTACATGGGTTGTTTGGTTGAATAATATTTGGCGGAGTTATTGCCCTTATAATATTTTATTTTTGTCTGGATTTCTTCTCTTATACTACTACTACTGCAATTTCATTGAAACTTCACAATATTGATTGGTAGCTCAAGAACTTATGCATATTACTCGGGTTTTCTGCTTGAATGATTTTTGGCAGAGATATGGCCCTTGATTAAAAAGATGTTAATAAAGTTTGTCCGGAATACCTCTCTTATATCACCAGTGCAATTTCATTGGAACTGTACAGGATTCTTGCGCATATAACACAGGTTTTTCACTTGAATGATTTTTGGCATAGTTATGGCCTTTCAATAAAAAGTTGTTTTTGTGTTGCCAGTTTCTTGTTTGGTCCACTCTTCCGAAACTACTGGTGCATGTTCATCAAAAATTTACAGGACTGATCAATACTATGTCTAGTTGTGCATCTCATCAGCATATTTCGATTTAATGATTATCGTTAGAGCAACGTCCCTTTAATGGTTTTTATTTTTAATTTTTCCGGACTACTCGTGTTATTGGAGAGATCATCAGTTGAGAATGATTGTTTGTGGCATCCATTTTTGCGTATCAAATTGAAGCTAATGCATCGCATTTTAAGCCTTAAAACATTAGAATCAGTCTACAAAAGTTGTTATGCGCATGCTCCGCTTCAAAATACGACTTAACGTAAACGAAAAATTAACATCGAAGTGAACAAATCGGTACAAGGAAAAATCGGAAAATATCATTTACGTTACTTAACACTACGAGCAATGGTTCATTCCGTTTTTAATCCTTTAAACTGTTTAAATCGATACTTGTTTTCTGAATAGCGTTTTACTAATTTATGTTCCGAAAATTAGGAACAGTGAACATTATTGCAACAATATCACCATGCACTATTATATGACCGAGTAAACGGTGTACCGAAAAGTTGCTGCTACCTCCTCTTTTGAACTGGTATGACTTAATTACGCAACGGAGATGTTTTCGCGCAAATGGCGAAAATGGCACAACTTTTTTCAAAATATGATAAACAAGATAAGAAGGAAAGGCGGCGTTCAATGAACGCAACCATCACATGATCCAGCAACAAGAACCAGTGGCTAGGAACCCAGGCGGACAAGTTTAATTTTCTTGCCATATTGTGGTTGGAGGCATGCAGCAGTATATATTGTTTATTCCAATAAAATGATATATACATTATATATATAAATCTGGGACTTAAAGTTGTTTGATTAACATTCTTTATGCCCGTTTTGGAAAATCTCTGGTGCTCTTTATAACTCCAAATATTATAAAAATTATTTCGAAATAAACAAATCTTCAACAGCTACAAAAAGACCTCTCGCATGCTTCTTTTTAAAGAAGCAAACTTGTGCCACTAATGCAATTTTAATGAAAGTGTACAGGATTGATTGGTAGCTTAGTACTTGCGCATTTTACACGGGATTTTCGATTGAAGGATTGTACCGTTATATAGGTACTTTTTAACAGCATTGAATCTTGTTGCGTATTTTTTCTTTCTAAAAATAAAGTGGCAGCTAATTTTTTCTCGTTTCAGCCACTTTTTTCGAAGATCACCTAAAAGGGGATTCATAAGTTAATTAACCATTGGCCACCAGACTATGACACCAAGAAAATTTAGTTGTTTGCACCCTATAGTGCTTTCGGGTCATAAATATCTTTTGTTTGAATAGTTTAAAATTATACATCCGTAACGTGTCAGGTGTGGTAGACAGATGAAAAATATCGTTAATACACATTGTCAAAACCCAAGTCGAGAATATTCTGGATAGGATCAGATTTCTCAGATAATCATCATAACCGCAAATGCGTGTTTTGTTTTGATTTTGAAATGAAACACAACTTATTGTATGTGTATGACTGTTACTCTCAAGTACACTTACAACTTGCAATGTAAGGTGTGTTGAGTTATTGTTACTATTGTTTTATTTAGTTACAGTTACATTTAATTGAAATTCTCAAATGATTATAGTATTTGATCGGGGTTATTGAATAAATAACACATAGATGTGTGGGTAACAGTTAACATATCATCCCTCGTAAAGATACTGTGTGGGTAACAGTATTTCCTTGGGATACTATTTTTACTATTATACGCACAAGCATATGTGTTATTTTAAAAAGAAACACTGATAATATGACCATTTCAATAAATTCAATATCAAAAGTTAAAAAAGAAGCAACACTTTACCAGAAGTTTGTCTTCATACTTGTCTTGAAAGTATACCAATGAGTCTTCCCGGTATTTAGAAAATGCCTTATCAAACAATGGGAGGAACATGGTCTGAAGCTTCTCTTTGTTTTCTATATGTTGAAGTTTGTCCATGTCTTTTTTAAACTCTGTGAGTACCTTGTTCAAAGCTCGCTCATTGCGCTCACAAGACACTTGTTCATATGCTTCTTGACACTTCAAAGTTCTATCTGTCTTTAGTGCGTTTACATAACTCGTGATGAGATTTGCGAAATCTAAATACAAGAACAAAAATGTTTTGATATTTTTCTTGACGATGACACAATGTTTAATATTACGGAAGCTTATCAGGGCCTCCACTCCTTTAAATTTTTCACGTCATGTCAACTTGGCTTTTTTTTCTCGTTTTGACCAAAAACATCCCACGAAGACGTAATAATTAATACGTAATACGTAGAAGTGTTTTAATCATTGCGAAAAAACTTGTTGATTTACGAGAACTATTTGTCAATGAGAGTAACGTCTTTGCGTCCTTCCAAATATTTCAGCAAATGCGTGAAATCACGAAGTGTATGTTTTCTTACTAGATTTTTTTCGAAGAGACAAAAACATCAAGCGTATCGAGAAAAGTTAAGTTGCAATGCCTAAAAACTCTTCATCTTTGTCAGTAAATTTTATTGAGATGTGCCAAAACAACTTATCAATGCGAATAAAAAAAGTCGACTTAGCGCAAAACATCTCATCAACTGTAGGCCCCGTAAAGCTTCCGTAAAATATTACGTTTTCTGTATAAAATAGAGATTATATCATTGTTCTTCGATAATATTAAAATTTAGTTGTTTTTTAATCAATATTCTTTAACTCTGAGAGACAATCACTTTTCAACAAATTGAATTAATGAACTTACAATATCATAACTACAACGTTCACTTGACGATTTTACATCAAGAATTCACATATGTTACTTCAAGAATTATTGATCGTAAATTCGTGATGTTCAAAAAATGATGTTATGACGTTCATATTCGAGATTTCATTAGATTGAAATTGTAAATTGATGGCCGTGTTTGAGTGTATTTCACAAGTCATTTGCCTTTAAAGATAGCTTGTTCTGCTTTTAACATCATTGAATAAGCTAAAACATCATACAGCCATATCAAACGTTTCACAATGGTATTCAATAGAAATAAACAGTTAAACCCCGTTCTTCTTTTGCCTGTCACAGTGGCAAAACATACTTAAGTTATGCATATTTCACACAGGTCAAGTGTAATGTAATATTAATTTGCAATTGATTTACTTGTTATGTACAATGTCCAAACTAAGTTTTAAAATTGTATGTTCACTTTTCAAGTTCTTGATAAGACAAACATTTTACTCTTAGTTACGCAGTGACCTTGACCTAACGATAATGAAATCATTGTCATTGATATAGTTCCAACTAAGTTTGACAATCCCAGGTTTATTCTTCCTTCATGTATTGATCGGTCAAGGCTTTTGAAGATTCAATAATTACTGTGACCTCGACTTATAAACACAGACTCAATAAGGGTCGTCAACTAACCAGATGTAAAGTCTTTAACATGTTACATAAAAACAAGTGTAACAATTCAGTTCAGTTTATTTGCTATCAGCAGCAATTCAGTCTTTGGTCGTTTACAATATTTTCAACTGATGGTAAAGAAACTATACACGATGTCAATATGTGTTTCAAACATATCAAAAGGTATCCCTTTGTACATTATTTCAGTCACAAACGGACACCTGAGTAGAACCACAACGTTCTGTAAGAACATTTGCACACAGATACAAAGTCTATGAGTTAATTTACAACATTTCAAGGGATATTTACTTTGTCCAATTTGTAACATAACATACGTTTTATTGTAGTTTAAGGCATCCGGCCCACGATACACATTATTGTACATTATTTTTATAGTAGTTCATTATTTACAAAATAAATGATGCATCATCAATATATAATTCATATACAAATATTTTTCTTGATCAATACATAAGCGGTAATTATTTACGAATAAGTGAGCAAAAAGAGTATTATTATCAACATTAACAATGCTGAATTTAAGGATGTGTTTTAAAGCAAATTATTCGTGTTCTTTAAAATTTAATACTGTTCACTTTATAAATTTGTTATGCATTTAACATCATCTAGATCATAGTATCGGTTCCAATTAGTTAAATTAGGATGTTCCAACATTTTTTGATGAACATGTTTCTAGTTTCCAAAGCTTTGTATATACTAGTATAGTTTGCAAGAGCGAGTATGCCCAGTTCATCGTCACATGACATAATTAAATAAAATAAGTTAATGTTTGGTTCACAGTTAAGCCACGTTTGAAAAAAAAAACATTGTGTTCTCAGTTCATCATATAATTTACATACAAGCAACATGTGATACTCATCCTCAACATAATGAGCATGGTTATTTAGACAATATGGACAATATCTGAACTGTCGATCAATATTTTGGTGTCGTCCATTTTCAATCATTAAATTGTGGCCAGAGCATCTTAAGTTCGCCAATTGACTTTCAGTTTAAATGGCAGATGTATTGACAGATATCTCTCTGTATCTAGATGTGATTTAAAGTGTTAATAATAATTGGCTTTGGAGAGTTTTCTTCTTGCGAGAGGATATTTAGCGTAGCTCGATCTGTGACTCTATTAACCAGTAATGCCATAAAGTTTGTATGATTTCCAATTTCTTTAGCAATCCACGAATATCCGAGCCCATATTCAAACAAATATCCTTAATACATGCTACCCATGTTTTCCTAACTGCGTCGTCTAGTCTGCGTAGCATTAAATAACATTGTCTTTGATAACGCTCATTTGGCATTTGTAATAGTTCAGTCCAGTATTTAACACATTTGGTTATATAATGTACTGAAATTTGAGCCCTGCCACATTCGCGGAGTGGGAAATAGTTAGCTACATTCTGGGTTTTACCTCAAATACGTATGCAAAAGTCTGTGTACACTTTCTCAATAATGGCTGAATACTGGTAGCTCAAAATTTCTGCACCATAACACAAAATCGGTCGGACTATCGTGTCAAATAATTTAAAAGCGTCTTTAGGGTTAAAGGTACCAAAGTATCGTTGCTAACTCAGAATACAAAACACTGCTTTAGAAGCTTGTTTGGCAAGAGTTGTTCGCGTGAAAGACCAACACAATTTAGGAGTGAAATATAGTCCCAAATATTAAAAGTATGATACCACTTCTAATTAGATACCATTAAAGTACCAGCGTTCAGTACCAGCGTTCGTAGTTACGCAATGGGCCACTGTTTCGAAAAACCATGACTTCAGATTTATCGGTGTTTAATTGTACATGTAGTCCACTATTATTGCAAAACAATTTGATGGTATTTATATGTCTTTGTAAGTTTATAATTCTACTTCTATGTTGAACTCGTCTGTAAATCCGCTGCGCAGACATCAGCGACGAGTGGTGATGTGAAATGTGCTCCATAAAACGTGGGCTAAAAACCTGTCCCCCATAGCTGTATCTGTATATGCAAATGTTGAAACGTCATCGGCAAAAAGAAGAGCGTACAGCTGGCCTGTATCTTCGGATAGAAATATTCTATAAGTAGAACCGGGTCTTATATATTTAACAAGATCAGTGACGTACATTGTAAAAATTTTCGGAGACGTAGAGCAGCACTGTTTGGTTCCACTGTCACAATTAAAGAAGTCAGTGAGCCCGCCATTTTGTTGCAAGTTGCCTTCACCTCACCTGGGACAGAATTCACTTTAACACAGTTTTTAAGTTTTTCGTGAATGGATTGAAAGATAGTCATAAATTTACCATTAACTCCATATCTTCGTAAACAAGACAATAACAGATGATTTGGGCAACTGTCGAAAGCTTTACGGAAATCTACGTAAAACACGTAGATTCTACGCTTTTTACTGATAGATACTTTTGACTGTAGATTAAATAAGTTGTCAATAGTTAAAAACCCTTTTATAAATTTTGCCTGTGATTCATCAATGCCGTCATTATCGCCACACCATGTGTGTTCTTTTTGACAAAATATTTACAAATATCTTGCTTATGCAAGTTGAGAGGGCTAAAGCGCGATAATTATTAGGGTCGTACAGTGATCATTTTTTTGTGAATTGGTGAAATTATGTTTTCGCTCCATGAATTAGCAAAATGTCCACTATCGAAAATTTCATTGAATAAGCCAACTAAATATTCTGCAAAAAATAAGCAAACCATTCGTCTCCGTTAATATAATTCGTAACACTCTTTAATATCGGTTTTGCCCTTTTCAATGTTTCCCAGACTTTGTTGGATCGTTACTACTCGCAATAAGCTTTTCGCCTCATTCCTTTTCGCATTCTTTTCGTTTCATTTTGCATTTTTTTTTTAATTTATTTCGTTTTGCAACATTATGTTCGAGGTCGACTCATGCGCTAGTGTACCGAAATGATCGTAAGCATTTATACTTTTCGCTTTTTAACTTGTTGCAGGTACTATCCCACCATTCAGGCTGAATATCCCTATTGCCCGGTGACCGGCTTCTTAACCTTTTCCACAACGCACCTGCTTTTTTTTATACATTGCCATAAAATCCGATAACTTACTTTATATGTTTTCTCTGTTGCACGTTTAAATAAAATCTGAATATAATCTAGTAAATGTTTGTAGAAAGGCTTCTCGCAGATCATTCTTTCATTTTTACTGGTAAACTGTTTTCAGTTTATTATCACAACAGCGGCCCTTCCCAAGAGCAAAACTAAGTGTACAAAATAGTGGGAAGTTATCTGAAAAGTAATCAGTTCCGACGCCGAAATCCGTTACAAAATCAAATTGAATATAGCCGTTGACGCTATGAAATAATCCACCGTACTTAGTCCGTTATTTGCCGTGCACGTGATTTCACCTTTAGTATCTTGAAATAATCGGCCGTTTAGAATATGCATATCCAAGGTGCAACACATTTCTATTAATGACTTACAAAACTTATTTATAGTACTGTCTTTATTGTTTTTATGCATTTCAAATGTATCTGCACGATAATCAGTTTCTCCGAATATGAAGTCTACTTCGCCATGAGGTATATAGTCTTTCACATCACCAATTCGGGCATAAAAATCGCCCGCAACCATATAGTTAGCAGCGGAGTGATCCGTTATGATATTTCCTATACTGTTACTTAGAAGTTTAATGCCATCTGTGTCGATTGATTTGTAACTAGGAGATCTCTCCGGTGAAACATAAGCGAATATAATGATTAAATCTTTATCCATATGCCCAAGCGATCTCAAACGAAGAACAACACAGTTTTCGAAATGACTGTATAATCTCTCCACATTGTTGCTCAACCATTCTTTTATATAAACAGTAACTCCTCCAGACCCTCTTGTTAGCTCGACTATTCGTAGTATAATCGAGCTAATGCAGTCACCCATTTGTAGGCGTCGGCGTCCCTGTGGTTAATTTTTTGTATGTAAGCTGGTGTCTCCATAACTACTGAAGGGAATGGATTGAAACTTCACACACTTGTTCTTTGTGATTATCTAGGATGATTGGCACAAGTCCCATAACTCTGATTTGCTTTTTTACATAATTATGCCCCTTTTTCGACTTAGAAATTCTTGGTTAAGTTTTTGTATGTAAGCTGGTGTGTCCATAACTACTGAAGGGAATGGATTGAAACTTCACACACTTGTTCTCTGTGATTATCTAAGATGATTGGCACAAGTCCCATAACTCTGATTGCTTGTTTACATAATTATGCCCCTTTTTCGACTTAGAAATTCTAGGTTAAGTTTTTGTATGTAAGCTGGTATGTCCATAACTACTGAAGGGAATGGATTGAAACTTCACGCACTTGTTCTCTGTGATTATCTAAGATGATGGGCACAAGTCCCACAACTCTGATCTGCTTTTTTTACATAATTATTCCCCTTTTTCGACTTAGAAACTCATGGTTAAGTTTTTCCGTGTAAGCTTGTATCTCCATAACTACTGAAGGGAATGGATTGAAACTTCACACACTTGTTCTCTGTGATTATCTAAGATGATTGGCACAAGTCCCATAACTCTGACTTGCTTTTTTACATAAGTATGCCCCTTTTTCGACTTAGAAATTCTTGGTTAAGTTTTTGTATGTAAGCTGGTGTGTCCATAACTACTGAAGGGAATGGATTGAAACTTCAAACACTTGTTCTCTCTGATTATCTAAGATGATTGGCACAAGTCCCATAACTCTGATTTGCTTTTTACAAAATTATGCTCCTTTTTCGACTTAGAAATTCTTGGTTAAGTTTTTGCGTGTAAGCTGGTACCTCCATAACTACTGAAGGGAATGGATTGAAACTTCACACACTTGTTCTCTGTGATTATCTAAGATGATTGACACAAGTCCCATAACTCTGATCTGCCTTTTTACATTAAAATGCCCCTTTTTCGACTTAGAAATTCTTGGTTAAGTTTTTGTATGTAAGCTGGTATCTCCATAACTACTGAAGGAAATGGATTGAAACTTCACACACTTGTTCTCTGTGATTATTTAAGATGATTGGCACCATTCCCATTACTCTTATTTGCTTTTTTACATAATTATGCCCCTTGTTCGACTAAGAAATTTTTGGTTAAGTTTTTGCTTGTAAGCTGGTATCTCCATAACAACTGAAGGGAATGGATTGAAACTTGACACACTTGGTCTCTGTGATTATCTAAGATGATTGACACAAGTCCCATAACCCTGATTTGCTTTTTTGCATAATTATGCCCCTTTTATCTTAAGAAATTCTTTGGTTAAGTTTTTGCGTGTAAGCTGGTATCTTCATAAACTACTGAAGGGGAATGGATTTAAACTTCACAACCTTGGTCTCTTGTGATTATTTAAGATGATTGCATAAAGTCCCATAATTCTGATTTACTTTTTCGCATTAATTATTCCCCTTTTTCGATTCATAAATTCGTGGTTAAGTTTTTGTGTGTAAACTGTATCTCCATAACGACTGAAGGGAATGGATTGAAACTTCACACACTTGTTCTCTGTGATTGTATTGAAACTTGAAGGGTTTGTACCTTTTCGTACAATTTTATGTTTTCATATAGGTAAGCATTATTATATTCAATGAAACACCCTTGTGACAAATTTTCGAATAGTCGAGCGTTACTGTCCTCCGACAGTTCTTGTATTTTTAATTTTTCTAATATTGATATGACCTGGAATCATAAAATGTTCGTCTGCACGAGTCCAAGTTTCGCATAATGCCAAAATATCATATTTAAAGCAAAAATATAAAAAGTCACCTCTCCATCATATTTATTTAATCCTTGTATATTAAACATAATTATTTTCCAATGAATGCATAATAAAGAGTGTTCTGGACGAAGGTTGCTGGTTCGAACCCGAGAGGCCATTGTACATCGCAAATCAGTCTTATACAAGAAGAAAATACATTGTACAACATTTTTGTAATAGCTTTTTTGTTTCTTTTGGTGAATAATTTCCATCATGACTGGGTATAAAAGCAATTTAGGAACTTTAAATACACATCATATTTGCTCCGACAACGGTCGCAAATAGAAAAAACGTTACGTTAAATTTCAGCCAAAAAGGGACTCGAAGAATGAGAGTACCTTCCGCCAAAGCGGTTTAACATAACGACTAAACCCAGCCACGTTGAAATTAGAAACCTGATTTATATATACATTGTAAATTGTTTAGGAATAACTAACAACCAATACTGATAAAAGTGACAAATCTGTCTTTACGTCACTAAATCACATCGGGAAGATAGGCTGAATGAATAAATGACCTCGGAAATATTATTTAGCATCAGGTCATACATAAGAGCATTCAAGCAGACAATGACAACAAATTTTAAAGATATAGGTAGGTGCTGACTTTAATATCAGTGGTTCTAAATAGTGAGGTCAAATTAAGAATAAAACAATTGAATTAGACCGAATCTGGTGGTCTTAAAAGTGGATAAGCGGGGTGGTCTTAATTCTGGTCATGTAACCATTGATATAAAGAACAGAAAATTCCATTCTCCCAAAAAATGGTCTTATAGTGGGATGGTCTTAATTCCGGGGTGGTTTTTAAGGAGGTATTCTATTGTATATTATAGCTACTGGGAGACAAGTGTGTTTAGCGTCGTACCTAAAAGAACATTGGGGCTAGAGTTTATACACCGGTATTTTAGGTAGTGACCCCGCCATTTATTACATATGTGACTATAGAGCTGTTTTTATACGTTTTCTTGCTCGGTCAGCGTGATATAACGCCATGATCGCCATGGTAAATTATGTGACCAAATTAGTTTTGTATATGGAAACTTACTTCTGATAATATCTTGATTATTTTGAGACCGCAATTAATAGCCGCAGATGTTTTAAGGCCTATATCCTTTGCCTCCACAATGAATACGAATACAGGTTTGGGTTCATTCTGCTTAAAGGAAGTTAAGTAGGCTATACTTTGTTCGAGATCCTCGATTTCATACCACCCATATGTTCCAAGCAATAGTGTTCCTAACACCGTCTGGTGTTGAACACAGTCTCTGATATGCACCGCTTAAAATGAAGGAACCAGTATAAAGAAGGAACCAATTATCAATATCTTAAAGAGACTTGGAAATTTGGAGCTAAATCGTCAATATTAAGGTAAAGGTATCCGCCAGCGGTCTACCTATACTGTGATAGCAAATGTTACATTTAAGTTGCCAAAAGCGGATCGCCGACCAATAACAACATTATACCATTGACATTGCGTTTGTTAGACTTATAGCAAATATCACCTCACCAATTTATGACATAAAATAATACATAAATATGTATACCATCGAATCGATCTGGTATTATTATTATTATCATTATCTTTGTCAAATTACCATTTTCATTCTTAAATCATATTATCATTTCATCATTATATTTATCAAACTATCATTATCACACAACGAGGACTATCATCATTTCGTCGTTATCATCATATCATCATTATCTTAATAAATTATCATTATTATTCTGAAATCATTTTTATAACAACACAAACATTATGATGTTATCACCATCATTTCATCATTATCTTTTTTAAATAATCATTAATCTGAAATAATTATCGTAACAACACAAACATTCCGATGTTCTAATCAACATTCATCATTGTCTTTATCATTTCATCACACAACTTTATCTTTATCCTTTGGCATTTATTACTTCTACATTATCTTTATTAGTTTATCATTATCTTTATCATTTCATCACACAACTTTTTCTTTATCATTTGGTATTTATTATTTCTACATTATCTTTATTAGTTCATCATTATCTTTATCATTTCATCACGCAACTTTATCTTTATCATTTGGCATTTGGCAGATCCTTCACAATATCTTTATAATTTAGAAAAATAAGTAACTGCTATCATTTGACTAATTAAGCTCCGCGACTCAACTATTATAAAGCACATTAGATAACACGAAAAATTATTTCACACAAAGACATCTTAAAATGCAAAACAGAGAGGAACTAGCGAGAAGAATTCAATATTATGAACTACTTATTTATGCCATTTTAAAGAACTACAGGCCACAAAGGCGATTAAATGATCCGACATCGGCTTCAGGAAAACCCATAGAGATACTTTGCATAATATTGTCGGAAATTAACGAATATATATATGACTTATAGGTATCAGACCTCCACCTACCATGTGTTTTGATAGTATTTATAAGACATCCAACTCTATACATTCATAAAGCTCATCCTATCCTGTTGTTATGCAGACCAATGAATTTTAACAGTTTTTTGAAAACAACATTGAACTGGTAAGACGTCAGAGGAGACCCATCAAAATGGAAAAAAGGGGGTCATCATTATGTTGGCAATAGTTCAGATAAGAGTGAATATTATCATAACAAAACTTGAAGCAGTTTATTATTATTATCATTATCATAATTATTGTTATTATTATTAATTTCGATATCGAGAGAAGCACCTTGACCTCTTTGGTCAGTTTTCAAATGTTTCATGTTTCGAACCCATGATAATGTCATGTGTTGACAGGAAATGATTTGATGATCTCTTGTTCCGTCAAGTGATTCACTTACTCTAAGAAGTACAAATATACGCGAGTGAAAATGCAGCTTCAAATAACATGTATTAATACAGAAAGCGACAGAAACTTTGTAAAGCTGAAATCAACTTTTTTATGTTATGTTACAGGCTGACGTGTCATTAGACCCTCTTGTTCGTTTTAGACCTTCAAGCATACGTTTAACCTTAATATTTTTTCTTGTGTGTGTGTGTGTGTGTGTGTGTGTGCGTGCGTGCGTGCGTGCGTGCGTGCGTGTGTGTGTGTGTGTGTGCCATATCGACTAAACTTATTGACATACGTTATATCAGATGTGTAGCTATTTATAGTCTTATATGCGTACTGTTATAACGACATGAAAGCTATATTTCGCTATCTGGTAATACTTCAAAAGTTTGAGAATATGGCAGTGTTATATTTATTACGAATATTTTATTAGAAGACGGAAACATAACCTTTTTGTTTTTCATTTCATTGCCCCATAACTGGAGTGCTAGAAAAATAGCACGAGTTCAAGATATGTGATGTCCTTAAAAATAAGCTCCTCCCATTGAGCTGGCCACTTAAAGGCACACCACTGACATTTAAAGTAGCAGTCACAACCTTAATAACTGCTACCGGACGCATCGGTGTAGGGTTCAATAAATGTATTCTCTGACCAATTCTTACCATGTAACATTGCGAGTCCATTAGATTCAGTAAGAAATAAGAGCCAGGTCATGGCGCATTTGCGCATTTCCCTTTACATGCATAAAATAAAAATATTTTTTAATCTTAGACATAGAATCATAAAATCTTCGCAAGAAAGCTCTGCCAATAGGAAAAGCCTTTGTGATAATGTTAAGTAATCATGCTTTAAACTGAATTTCCTTCAAAGATGTACATTTTTGAAGATATAAGCCGCAAAAGCTCGTCTATGGCTTTTATGCGGGTACATGAATGGTTTGATTCTCCGCATTTATTTCAACCCCCGAGTAATCGATAGCTTTTAATAGATCTGCGCAGATCGACATACCCCAAGGTCTAAACAAACGTGTTTGAATACGTTAAATATCTAAACAGGATTCAAAAACTAACGTTTGCCAAAAAAATCATTTTTTAAAAAAGGCAATCTAAGAAAGAAACAAATTTTTCAAAATGAAACAGGGGTAGGCGGAACCCTGAGGTAACATTTTTTTATTTATTTTTGTTTTTTAACCAGGTAATACAATGTACCAGGTAAGTCAGATTTAAGTCACCTGGCCATATTATTTAAAAGGACACAAGTTAAAAGCTGGTTTTTTTCAGTTTTGCAACAGACATATTTTCCTATACGTTGAACCAATGATTATACAATGTACATGCTCCGTCGAATTGTGCATATTTGACATGCTAATAGACTGGTTCGATAAATTCATTTAAGCTGTTACTTGGTGAAAATAACAAATTGGGCACCCGTGACTTTTGGCACGAGCCAAGCAGCATTAATTTGAAAATTGGAAATAAGTGGTTATTTGTATGGTCCGACAATCCAGCCAAATGTTTGTCCTCATATAATTGTTATTTAAAACTGCTGGATTGGTGCTCTTGGATCAGTATGATTTAATTTAAACCAATGATTAAATAAAAAACTAGCATCGTTTTTATTGTAACCTGTCAACTTATATTAATTGACGTTGAACCTAGGCCCCTTAAATATTCTGGTCGAGAAGAACCTTGTTACAGGAACAGTGGGGGAGTTGCTGGGACTGAAAACGATTAGGCCTTCTATTAAATATCGAAGAAGCATTAAACTTTGATACTATTTACAGTTGTGAATCGTGGGTCTTGGCCACTCTGCTATTTTCTTGCCTGCACGGGTTTCTTTTCACTTGGGTCAAATACGTACGATTCTCCATCCACTGTAAGTTTATCATATTTGCAAAAGGCCCTCTTCCCATCTTCATAACATTGCTTTAGAAAAGGATATAGACCTGTGCGGGCCTTTGCTACCGTTTCAGGCAGGTCTTCCACGATTCTTCCTCGCACAATTTAACGTTTGCGTTTTTCCTTGTAAGCATTTAGAACTTTATCACGATCAGATTGTCGCGTGAACTTAACTAGCAAGACTCTCTCAGCTCGTCCCGGAAGTTTATAGTCTGCATTCATATCTAATGAGTCTCCGTCTAAACAAAAAATAATTTGTTAAATGTTGACAAACGCTTAGTTCTACCTGATCCTGTTGAATATTGTCAATATTTTCGATTCCGTGGATTTTCAAATTGTTTTTTCGGATATGCATTTTAAATGTTTCGTGTTCAAATTCAAGTTTTGATCTTTAACAGCTTTTAAGTCATTGGACAAAGACTCAACTTTACTTGACAGAATGACATTTTCTGCTTTGCTTTTTTTTTTACTATTTTCGAATATCATTTCTTCGACCGATTTTTCTAACGTATCAAATCTTCTGTTGATTTGTCTTCATTCGGATCTGATATCTAGTAAAATAGACATCACGTTCAAGTTTTCATCATTTTTTATTGGAATGACTGTGAAGATATCGATGTTCTATCTGCAGTAGAGGTTTTCTGTTGTGTAGCGTCTGGCTGTAGCCTAGGTACGAGAGACGATTGATTAGAACTACGCGTAGGATACATATGCCCGGCATCATCTGCTACGCTACTCTGCGAGAGGTCGAACTCGTTTGTCGGTGTCGGTGGATGAGAAGTAGCAATGGATGATCGCCCATCACGACCGCCCCCGCATGGTCTCCCGTTTGTCAGTCCTGGATTTCGCTCAACGCATTGTGCCGTTAGATGAAGAAAAAGCAGAAGTCGTATGCACAATGATAAATAATGAATGGAGGCGCCAGTCATTAGACAATTTTTTTGTGACTGGACTGATTTATGAATGTCCCAATTCTTGCTCGCCATAGTCCAATTGTAATCCCCATTATCTCTTTACATTCAGAATCAATATTTATAGATCTGTTCTCCTGATTACAGTTAAGTCAAGCGTGACGATAAGGCGGTCAATAAAGGTATGTGCTTGTTAAATCTACGTGATGTCCTAGCAAATGACCAACTATAACCGCCAACTATCTAACAAAGGCCATTAATGTCAATTCAAATATCACAAATTGTATCAAATTCACAGTTTCGTGTTTTTTGCATTCAATAACATAGATACATTTTCACCGCTCATCTATAAGTTAATCCATTAAAGGCACAAATAATCCAGAAAATTTCATTTCATTTCCCGTGCAAAATCAACAACGACTATTTAGACCGGAACTGGATACATGTGTGAACATGGAAAATCCAATCAATGTAATAGGAGGTCAAGTTCACAAAATGAGATTTTTTTAATCACTGAAAATTCTCAATATATATATATAATTCATTTTCTATGTCAAAAGTGTTTAAAGAATTTAGAGATGAATTAATTTTCTATGTTTTGTCAATACAGAAATATTCAAACATTCGGAAAGTAAATTCATAGTTTTGCAATCTTAAACATGACTTGTGACTCTTTGAAGCAGTCGCAAACAATACTAGTAAACATCTTTAAATCGTGATTCGTTTTTACTCAACCAGTAAATATCATGTCGGATAGTACTGTTATGGACAGACATATTCACAATTTGACAGTGTGTGAGACATAACTTTCCTTCATTAAAGTTCTCCTTTGTTATAAACTTGATTTGTGTGGTTGTTTATCAATTACATTGTATATATCTTACAGTAAACAGTATTAGTATTCAATGATTCGAGTTAAAGGACCATTGAAATATCTTACAGAACTATGTGAGCATTATCCGGATCGCAAAATAACATGACGATTCAGCGTAGATACTCAACTGAAAATAACAATAATAAGAACCAGAAATGTAGAAATATACCTGAACTATTATTCCATTTCAAGAGATGTTCAAAGTACACTTTAAAAGTGTCACTAGAACACATTGATGTGTATTATTTACAGTGCATTTCAAGTTGACGAATTCAGACGAAAAAACTCCTGAACGGTCATATACTGAGAAAGTACTTTACTGTAATATCAGGAAATACCATAATCAAGTTTCGGAAAATGAGTGACTATTTTGTAGAAATGTACCATTAATTTAAGTCATTGTTATTCTATAAAATCATAATTACATTTTAACGGCTCCTTGACGGATCTAACTTATCTAACGGCATATGAGCCACGACAGTGCTTTGTTTAGCGGAACGCTGTGATTACTTAACTAATTGCGCTGTCTAAAAGTACTTTTGAATATTTAGCGGCGTACAAATATCTATTTTAGAATTAACACACAGAACTTTAAAAGCAGAGACGCTTACTTTAGTTGAGCAGCTTCTCCAACCGTAAAACAAGAATTAACAAATTAAGGTTATGATTTGAACATAGCTAAACCGAACTTAAATTCCGCCAAACAACGGAAATCCGCCTAAATTTGAACATTCCGCTAGATAAATGTTTCGCTGGAAGAATAAACTAGAATTTAGTCGATACATTTACATATAACCTCTTCTTTAGCGAACTCATTCTAGTAACAAACCCAAGGGCGATGATTTATCCCTACATGTATTATTTATTATTTACAGTATTTATCCAGTTTTATAATTTATTTATTTATCAGAAGATCTTAATTAATAAATAAGATTTCAAGCGTTTAGGTATCTTCAAATGTTTATTTTCTTTTTTTAAATTAAGTTTTATGGTTAATAATCGTAACATTTTACTTGAGTAGCTTCATTTTTAGCTCGACTTTTCTATGAAAAGGGGAGCTATCCTACTCGCCCCGGCGTCGGCGTCGGCGTCGGCGTCGGCGTTGGCGTCACACCTTGGTTAAGTTTTTCGTACCACCCCACTTTATTTCAGAAGTATTACAAGTATGGCTTTGAAACTTACCATACTTGTTCACCATCATAACCTCCATCTACAGACAAGAGTACATAACTCTGTCAAGGTTTTTGACAGAATTATGGCCCTTTTTTGACTTAGAAAGTGTATTGAGCTTGGTTAAGTTTTTTGTACCACCTCACTTTATTTCAAAACCATTGGAGGTATTGCTTTGAAACTGACCATACTTGTTTACCATCACGACCTTCATCAACAGACAAGAGGACATAACTCTGTCAAGGTTTTTGACAGAATTATGCCCCTTTTTGACTTAGAAAATACATTGAATATGGGTAAAATCCACTTATTGCCTTAACCCTTTGAGATATTGCTTTGAAACTTTTAATGCTATTTCACATCATTACCCCCATCTGTACGCAAGAGAAGGTAACTCTGTCAAGGATTTGTTTTAAAAATTAAGGCCTTTTATCGACTTAGAATCTTGGTTAAGTTTTTAGTACCAGTCCACTTTTTGACTGAACTGTTTGAGATATTAATTTTTTAGTTTTTAGTACCAGCCCTCTTTTGACTTAAACATTTCAAACTTTGCTGCAGTGTTCAAGGGTATCACACAATTCAGTAAAATAATTCTTCACTAAATATCTTAATGCTCATGGCCATTGTTCACTTTAAAAATACAGAGATTCTTGTATTTCCTTTTACTGCAAAAACTTTTTTTATTGGCAAGCAATAAAAAAGTCGAGCGCGCTGTCTTACGGACAGCTCTTGTTAGTTTCATTTTCAGTCTAGATTTCAAGAGAAATTTCAGTACTTACCTGGTCCCTCTAATGGTTTCGTGCTAGCGTTACAAATCTTCTTTGGTTCTCTCATATAAACGTACTCTTGCAATGTTTTGATGTTTTCGACAAAACTCTCGTCTAAGGATGTTTCATCTAATTGTTCGATGTTCTTCAGTTTCCTACCCATTGCTGGCTGTGCAATCGCAAAACATTTTCTCTCTGGAAAAAAATCCTTGATACCCTCTTTAACTTTGTTGGATTCCTCTTGTTTTTGTACCTGTTCTTTCGATGTTAACGTAGACAAGTTTACTGATTTAAGGCTATCTTCAAGGTATTCATCTGCTGTCTGAAGTCTTCCATCAATCATAATTTCCAAGTAAGAATCTCTGAGGCACATGATCAGAGTGGGAACAGCAACTTGGATTGTTTTGGCATTATGTTTGTCTTCCGCTTTATCATCTAGAACTTTAATTGTTTCGGGAAGATTGATTATGAAACTTTAATCATTAAGGAATTAATAATTACGGCTTTATTTCAAGGCAAATTTTCAACTTGTCCTTTTAACAATTTTTTGTCAAAAGCTCCCTCTGCTTCTGCCCTATTCCTTGAAATCCATGATTGTATAAACCACAATACCAGAATGTTTAAAACAAATTATATGGTACATACATGTAGTTCTTCGTTGTTCAATTTTATGTCATTGTACAAGCAACTTCTTCTTATCTTACAAAGATACCGGGTTTTTATCAAGATCAGATAACTCTTTGCATGTTTATTCATACAGTTAATGTTATTACTTCCCTTTACTTGATATTCATAAATGCTATGCTTAACATAAATGATCATGCCTCTCTCATACCTTGGCATTCTCACTTGAGCTCTGCTCTTAACAACATGTGTTAAATAATTATTAAATAGTTATAATAAATAGTAGAATAGTTTGATACAACATACCAGTGATTAAATGAAATCTCAAGCAAAACATAGAATTTCTGTTAACAAAATTATTCAAGAAATTTGCAGTATTTGTTACGATGGTGAAGTGTCTTAAGCAACAGTTACAAGGTCCATAATTCAATAAATAAGACAGGAGTCAATTGAAAATGCGTTATATAAAAGTATGTTTTTTGTATTCAATGTGTGTTCTTGAAAGTAGGCATGCATAAAACAAACACTTGCTAAAATATAGAATATAGTTATGGCTTTCGAAAATGTACTTATACATTTCTTATTATTATGTTTCCAAAAATTTTGGAATACAAAATAGTTTTGCCTTCGCCGTCTGTCTGTCCGTCTGTCTGTCCTTCCGTAGGTTCACAATAAGCTTGTTCTGCTTTCACGAGTCAAAACTACTCTAACTGCTGATGAATTTCAGTACAACATAGCATAGATATGTGATCAGTACCATACCTTGTTGTGCTTATCGTCGGCACGTTCGGCTTCGCTGCACAAAATGACCGCAGGAGCAAAAATTAGAAATATTATTGTCCGACTTTCATAGATCTAACTGCTCGTAGAAATTCAATGAAACTTCACAGGAGTGATCAGCATCATATATAGTTGTGCATATCAACCGAACATTTGGCTTCGCTGCACAAAATGACCGCCAGAGATATAAATAGAAAAATATTGTCCACTTTTCAGAGGTTAAACTGCTGGAGGATTTTCAACGTAATTTCATAGGAGTGATCAGTACCATATATAGTTATGCAGATCGCATGCACGTTCTGCGTTTCTTCACAAAATGGCCGCAAAAGCTAAACTTTGAAAAATGCTGTCAGGCCGTTACGGAATAAACAGCCAGTTCGACTTTCATGAAACTTCACAGGAGTGATCAGTACCATCTCAAGTTGTGCATCTCGCAAGCAGGTTCCAATGTGTTGCACAAAATGGCCGCCAGATCTTTAAATATAAAGATCCTTTCAAGCTTTCATAGGCCAAATAGCTGGCGGATTTGAACTTTACTTCACAGGAGGGACCAGTACCATACATTGTTGTGCATATCGCCGGCACGTTTGGCTTTGCTGCACAAAATGGCCGCCAAACCTATAAATGGAAAAAAATTATACGGCTTTCTCAAGACAAACTACTGGCGTGATGAGTACCACTCATAAGTGCATATCACTGACATGTTTCTCTTCACTGCAAGAAATGGCCGCTAGAGCAAAAATAGAAAAAAATGTTCGGCCTTCACAGTTTAAAATAATAGGGGAATTTAACGAAACTTCATAGGAGTGATCCGCACCAATCTAAGTTGTGCATATCGCTTGCACGTTCTGCTTCGCTACAAAAAATAGCCACCAGAGCTATAAAAATTGTTTGGTTTTCATTATTCAAGCTGCTGACTGGATTTACATCCAGCTGTTCCATCCCAAGAGTACTTACACATGAGACATAAGGTTTTTGTTTTTACAAAAAAGCCTTTTCGAGTTTATAATTTGCTCCTCCCGTAATTTTTTCTTTATTCTGTCCATGATAAATCTTACCTTCCCAAACAATCAATTTTGCAACAGGTGACAAAACATTAATTGCTCACCTAAATGTTTACTAAAAGGATACTTTAAATCCATCAGGGTTTGGAAGTCAAACACAGATTTTACATTTATGATAAGTATACTGCTCATCAGAAGTGCAAGACAAAACGTTTTGCTGTCATGTTCGAGATCTCCCTAAAATTGAAATATTATTAATGATATTAATTACTTACATGAAATGAGACGGGATAATATTTCCATTGTAATTGTACTCTTTCGTAGAAATGATGAACTTCTTTAGTTGTAAGACAAGCCCTATGTGGTTAAAAGATCTTAGCATCCGAAAAACCTTCCGTGCAAGTTGTAATTACTTGACATATTTTTGTGAATAGTACGTAAAAACAAGATTAAAAACAATTTTCAGTGGCTAAGTATGAAGAAATTTAAAGAATATGAAAATTAGACAAAAAATTACTTTCTTCTTTCACCTTAGGTCATTTTTATTTTGTACATGTACAATGTTGTACATTTTGTACATTTGTAAAATGTTAGAAATATTCATGTTCATTTTGTTTTAAACTAAAGCCCCATAGGAGAAATTTTATTCCAATAATTTCATTTTTATCTTTATGTGTTTAAGCGTGGAGCAGTCTGTGGTCATTTATTACCCCCCCCCCCCCTTCAAAGAAGTAGGGGTATATTGCTTTGCATTTGTCTGTCGATCGGTCTTTTGGTCCATCGGTCCGTAGACAAAATGGTTTCCGAGTGATTACTAAAGAACACTTAGGCCTAGGACCTTCAAACTTGGTTTGATCATTGTTCATGACCAGTAGATGACCTTATCGATTTTGGAGTCAAGGAGTCAAAGGTAAAGGTCACATTGACCTTAAAGTTAAAAACGGTTTCCGACTGATAACTAAAGAACGCGTTGGTCTAGGAACTTCAAACTTGGTTTGATGATTTTTCATAACCAATAGATGACCTATATTGATTTTGGGGTCGAGGGGTTAAGGGTCTAGGTCACATTGATCTTGTAGGTAAAAACGGATTCCGATCAATAACTAAAGAACGCTTAGGCCTAGGAACTTCAAACTTCGTTTGATGATTGTTCATCACCAGCACATGACCCCTATAGACTTTGAAGTCAATGATCCACGGTCAAGGTCACATTGACCTTATATGTAGAAACGGTTTTCGATCAATTACTTAAGAATGCTTGGGCTTAGGAACTTCAAACTTGGTATAATGATTGTTCATGACGAAGGGATGACCAATATTGATTTTGGGGTGAAGGGGTCAAAGTCACATTGACATTGTAGGTGAAAACGTTTTATGATCAATAACTAAAGAACGCTTAGTCTTATGAACTTCAAACTTTGTACGATGAATTTTCATGACCAACAGATGACTCCTACTTATTTTGGGTCAAGAGGTTAAAGGTCAAGGTCACATTGACCTTGTAGGTAAAAACGGTTTCAATCAATAACTAAAGTACGCTTAGGCCTAGGAACTTCAAACTTGGTATAATTATTGTTTATGACCAGCAGATAACCCCTATTGATTTTGGGGTCAAAGTTCAAAGGCCAAGGTCCTTGTGTCAAGGTCTCATTGACCTTGGAGGTAAAACGATTTTTATGATCAATAACTTGACAACTCATGAGCTGTTGGCCCTCAAACTTGGTAGGTGCATTGGACGTGACCAGTAGATGTCCCTTAATGATTTTGAGGAGGTCAAGGGGTCAAAGATTTAGGTTGCAGTGACCTTGTAGGTAAACAAGGTTTCCGATCAATAACTTGACAACCCAATGGATGTTTGCCCTCAAACTTGGTAGGTGCATTGGACTTGACCAGTAGATGACCCCGATTGATTTGGGGTCGAGGGGTTAAAGAGTATGGTTGCAATGACCTTGTATGTAAAAACGGTTTCCGATCAATAATTTTACAAGCTATGCAAATATTATTTCGTAAGATTTGTAATAACTTTGTTCTCCGTTCGTGCCTGAAATAATGCACGAAAGGCACTTGAGGTCGTCCTCCATCAGTTAAGCTTGTAGGTCGCTATTGCGACCAATACTGTGTCGGTGTGACGTTAGAGCAAATAAAAACTAGAGTAAGTAAAACTCATGAATTGTTTCCCTTTTGTAAGTATAATTAATATACATTAGGCATTTTGAAGAAGTCAAGAAAATACACATGCGTTCTTTTTAATTTTATGCCATGGATTTTAAAATTTCTTCTTCTGTTTCAGAAATGACAAGTTAATACAACCTTTCCAGGATCACCAAAACCCTCTGTGTCTAACAAAACTAACACTTGGCCCCTTTGCGTTGGATGAGGTCTGCATCGGATCCATATCCCTTTTGTCTCTGATCGAATTGTATCGCCAAGTTTAAACCCTTAAAGTAAATGATGGACTGTTCAGACAAATGTTTAGTCTTGAAAATATCACGTCATGATTAACACACATAATTGATATTTTGGTTTTGCCGAAAGATTGTTAAGCAAAGTTTAAACATATCAAACAATATTATACTGTTTTTACAATGCTTCCGAGGGACTTCCATTTCCAGATTTCAATATATTTCTTTAATGATTATGTACGGAATGTATGAACTGACAAAGTTTACTTACCTGTTTTGTCGCCAGCAATCCGATTCATTAAATACGATTTCCCAGTTCTATAAGAACCGCAAACACAGACAACACTGATTTTCATGTTAACTTGTGAAAGTTGAGACAAAACATTTGTATCTACTTCCAACTGCCCTCCTTTTTCTGTCTTAATCAATTGTTGTGGTTTCTTAAAAAGGTTCAACCTGCTTGTTCTAAAATACAAATATTAAAGCTTTTCTTAATTATAGAGATTATATATAAAATTTATCATTTGTTCATCAACAGTTGCTCTTTATTTGTTTATGACCAAATGTATTAAGATAGATTTAAAGTGTATACAAATTTGAGCAATTTGAGTGTAAACTTCTATGAAAAAATGACTTTGCAAACAATGTTAATAAAAAAATTAACTTACAGATCTTCGATTGACATATCTTCCTGAAAAAATAGAAAAGAAATCACAAAAATTGAAAGGGACTGGAGAAAAACAGAATATAAAAGTTATAATACAACGGCTGGTGACATCAGTTTACATCCTACTTAAACTAAAAACACCCAGAGAAATGAGCAGTTTATCACATTCAAGTGTCAATCAGAGCACTACGCCTTTTTGTATAGAACATCTTACATGGATACAATCATAATATATTTTACAGTGTCACACAAGCACTTTAGGCGGGCTTTTGTTTACTTATTTAAGAAAATGACATCTATTTTATCTTTGTCCGTGCTACCAACACACTATTATGCACAAAATTGACTAAATAAATTTGGCCATTTACCTATTTAATTAGTTTTGATATGCAGTAATATTGAGGGTCATTGATTTGTATGAATATGGTTACCTATTTAGCACGTTTATATTCTGGAAAATAGGAACAACCCCTGAGAGCAATATGAAACTAGATTGAATAGGTGAAAACTATTGAGACTTGATTTTCTTTTGTTTGTTGATATTAAATGTCAGAGAATAGATCGTCTCGCCTTCCTTATTGCAAAGGCTTAATAAAAAAGATATTTAACAGTCAAACATTAACGCATATGAATCAAGTATTGTTAAGTAGGAGAGATTCCTCAAGCGCAATAAAACATATAGAAAGCTAAAAACTGCTGACTCAGATGGATAGACTTTATTCATAAGATATATTGTAGGTGCAAAAAAACATTCACGTTAAATTGCAGAAAACATTGCATATCAACATTACTACAACACATGTACTTGTGGTTATTATGGATGCATATGTGTGATTCAATTTTCTTTTTAAAGTTTTTTTGTATCATTGCGAGATTTATCATGAATATAAGCGGATGCAATTATATAGGTGCAATAGGTTAAGAAGCATTCTAAGACACTGCTAACCCATGGCATACACTGCCAGCCTTACTTACCAATACCATTCGCATTTGACAGTTATTCACTTAAGTGTCAACTTACTAATGTTAGTTCATTAATGTATAGAAATAACCAAAACCTTTTATAAACAGTGACAGTTATCTACGGTAACAATAGTGACTCTTATAAAATTGTAAGTACAAATACATAATAATTTGTACATTCAAAGCAAAAATCATTAAATATACAAATGTAGATTCTTGTTTCATTCAAGTAAAACGTGAAATAGTGTTGTTTTATCATAAGCCTATCTGCTCTAGGCTATTCAGAAGCAATAAAAAACCGAACTACTGGTAACTGACATTTAAATTTTTGTGTTTTTTATGCTTCATAAGTAGCTAAAATGTTTTCCTTCTACACATTTTTATATGTTAATCACAGGGGGAAAAAGATGATAACAGAAATTTCAATGAGTTGAATCATACCATTCCGCTTTGAATCTGTATGTCATCGTCTACCATTTCTGACCCGGTGGAGTGTTCATAAACATGTTCGTTAGATGCCATCGTTACTGTAAAATAAATGCTGCTTACACTTATAAACAAATTAAAAACGCAATGATTGAAGCTTAATGTCCAATATGGTTGCCCGTTGCTATAATTGGAGTATTTGTTTGTGTGAAAAGCCTTCTTTATTGTTTTGGAATAATTGTTGGTAGTCGACCAGGTGCTCCAAATTGATAGTTTTATTCCACTATAGATCTTTAAACATGTCAATATCTCCTTAGAAACTGAAGTAATATTTTGCGCATGCGCTTTCTGAATAGGGCACAGATAGATACTGAAAGCTTATTTTTAATCAGTATAATCAGTTTTAAACAATTTGATAGACAATTTGAACAGTTTAGAGGCTAGTATTTTGATAATTAACCGATACAAAGGTGCATATCAGCAATTGATTTGACATTTTCTGCAATTTTGAATTCATGAATACAGAATCTTTCAGATATGTAAGAAAATTAGAGGGTCTTTATTTCAATCAACATAAGAATGATTTAATTGCGTTTACATAAGCCCTCTGTTGAAAGAATCATCAGACATTTTTGTCATCAGTAATTTAAATTGGAAGTGCAAAGAATTTTTGCTAGCTTTTTATCCTTTTATTGTATAAATATTACATAATTTGTGCTGCATGTACACTTCCTTGGGTGTGACATGTATATCTAATAACCTTGAGTATGATAATCACAGTTTAACTAAATAGCATCTATACAGTACAATCCCTGTAAACATAAAGTTATTGGGCCAACCACGTAAAATCGTTAAAGAATAATCGATGTTGAGCCATGGGCCAACTATGATTATTGCTCCGCGCTCCGCGCCACGCGCCCACTGACGCGGATCTATCTGTGTTTGCCATTTTGCCTTCGATTTACAGCAAAAGTAAATTCGGAACCAAACAATTATTGCGATTTCTATTATGTAAAGTCATATATTGGTTTCCCCTTCGGCGATACGGAGAATGAAAAATTAATGAATGAGAACGAGAACAAACTTCATTCGTCAACCGGCAGGAAGGCACAATAGAAAACGAAACGGAAGTTTAACACAACTTTATGAAAATAATCAATTCTAAGAGGAGATGCGCATATAATGGTGGTGGTGTTGGTAGTTTTCACTCCGGATTACGACAGTAAGCCACATTGAATTCACCAGAGCACAGTTCAACCACCGCATCGTTCCTGGACAGGCTGTCAAGCAGTTTAATTATCAGTACTAGTTGCCCTCACTTTCGCAAGGAACTGAAACTTCTGAACATGCCAGAGCAGAGGTACAGGGCGAATGACCGTAGAAAGGATTTCATGATCAATCACAACGAAATTGACCTGCGCCGTCCGGGAATCGAACCCGGGTCGCCCGATTTACAGTCCAACGCTCTACCTACACTGTAAAAAATGGTAACGCCTGACGCGTTCCACAGGTGTTTGTTAACAAAACGTATGTGTTCTCGTTGTGTGCAGTATAAAAACACATGCGTTTCTTTATGGAACGTGTGTTTATAACTAAAACAATAATGTGCAGTGTTTAAACGGTTGGTGTTTACATTGGCATGCCTGTGTGCAAACATGAAACGTTTGTGTTTACTTTTATGTCATAAGCTCATCTCGTGTTTTTCATTATTAATAACAAACAAAACAGAAACATAACAGTAAACAGAAACATAACAGTAAGGATAAGACAATACGAATGTTAAGAAATATTTAATGAGAAAGTGTCTCTGTATTAAACGCCGGTGTTTCAGGGGCGAACATTCTGCGTATGTCATGAGTGCCGATCAAGAACACCTTCTGATATTATCCGAGGTGTTACGAATTTAACTTCCTTTCTTCTGCTGCAGCCGAATTTTTTGGCGCAAATTTTACCTTTCTTCATTTTGCGTGAATTTAGCAAGGAAAACATAGAAAAAACAACAGCAAAAGGTTAGTACGATGTACTTATGTATTTGTAGATCAAATTCAAAGAGTGAAAAGGCAGATCTTTTTAAGACGGGCGCAATAGAGCATTTTCATTAACCCTAAAACTGATTTCCCAACCCACTTTGTTATTTATATGAATATCGAAACAAAACATATAGACTAGATCTAGAGAATAACATGCTACTGTACTGTCTTTTGATATTAATTTTATCAGGCGAGGCTGGTAAGGACTAGAAAGGGCGAGGCTTGCCGGCAAAGTAAAGATAACAAGAAAATCGTCTAGCCTGTTTGTTATGATTACATGTATAGTATGACATGAACATTGATGATGTCATTTGCAATGTAAATTATGACGTCACTTCATTTAGTTGGTGTTAAAACTTTCCGCTATCTAATTAATTCGTAATTGAAATCGAAATTGAAATAATAAATAAATAAATAAATATCGCATCTTGATTTAAGACTTGTATAAGGGTATGAGATTACATTGTAGAATTCACATGCTGATGGCAAGAGAGGGAGCGAAAGATCGGTTGTTTGGCACAAGTCGATATTAAGTTGGCGTAAAGAGCCAAGTCTTCGAATTTCTAGAAATAAAATCTTTAATATCCGTACTAAATTGTGAAGCCGAAGAAATATGATACTATATTAATTTATTTCTACCCAAACTAGGTCTATCAAATATTGATAATTTTTGTCCGTTCACCGATTGAGCCCTGGCCTTTTTTATTACGTTCGTTTTGTTTATATTCTCTGTGAATAAAGAAACAACATTTTACAGATAATTTTTTAACTTAATTTTTTCTTAAACCACGATTTGTACTGCAGTGTTTTATCATAAAAGTAAACATGGCTATTAACACTTTGAGAGGATAATAATAAACTAAACGCTAAATAAGGGAGGACGTATCTTGAAACATAACTGAAACACGTGTTATATCCTTAAAATGAATGACACTTTGTCAACCATTTTCATAGATATGTAAATTCATGAAAACGCGGCTTATTTGTGCGTAAGTACATTTACGTTAGAGCAATTAATTACAGAAAGGCATAGTAAAATGAACTCGGTAGTAATGATCTATTTAATTTCATTGCCCCCTGTATTGCATAATTGTGTCTCTGTTCTGCGCCTCGAATATCTAACTTTTCGAAAAACAAACATTTTGGCGGGAACTATCGCGTTACACCTGCTCGTAAACATTTGATCGCGATAGAACTGAAAATATTCGATTTTGTCAAATTTTGCACGGACACACGTTTTTAAGTGAACATTACCGTGTCAAAAATCATAATTGACATCGAGTAAGTGGCACCCTGTATAACGCCATGTAGATTCTATATGATTCAATGATCGAGCCTCATCCAAATTTGGAACCTATACAGCAGTCATAAGTTACACCTTCGCGATTACATTTTTTACGCTATATAGCCGTTGAAAGGATATCATGCTTTATTAGTTGTCTTTTATATATATAATCCACAATTTTGAAGTGGAGCGACAGTTTGCCGGGCGTCTGTATACTACATGCATATATTCTTTTAATAATTTATGACTTGTTTCATCAGGTTTACTGGCAATCTTAAACTTCTTGAGTATGTACGCAAAAAATCTTCTAAATTGAAATTTGATTTAATAACGAATTCCGAAAGCCTAGAAGTGTCATTAAAAAAGAAATAGGTCTGCAGCTCTACTGTTTACATTTTTTAACTTTATGTTCATAATTTTACAAGAGACAAATATCGGAACACGTCCTTTAATAATTTGAAATAACCAAATTGATGTAATATATCTATAACATTCTAACACGACCTGCATTTTTCACTTTTGAATATAGAAGAACCGAAAGTACGTGTTAAATTATGCAACAGAGTCACAGTTGACGTTTTATATTTAGATATGTGACGTTATCATTATACATGTGACGTAACAACTAAAAGAATCCGACGCGCTTAAAATAAGTAAGGAAACAAATCAGGCGCAATTTTGCTTAATATCAGGTACGGCAGCATTTATTTGTTGATGTCGTGTTAGAATCCAAATCGGTGATTATATCGCTTGATAGCATCACTGTTTGTCGTTTTGATGCGCATCATTATATCACGAGGGCTACGCCCTCGTGATATAAAACGTCGCATCCGAACTCCAAACAGTGATGTTATTGAGCGATAAAATCACTGTTTGGGAAATATTATTTCTTAATTCTAACACGACCCGCATTTTTCCCTATTGAACATAGAAGAACCGAAAGTGTGTGTTATTATGCTATAAAATCACTGTTTGACGTTCTATATTTAGACATGTGACGTAATCATTGTACACGTGACGTAACCACTAAAAATGTGACGCGCTGACAATAAGTACGGAAACAAATCAGATTATCATGTACGGCAGCATTTATTTGTTGATGTCGTGTTAGAATCGAAATAATATATCCAAATCGATGATTTTATTGCTTGATAACATCACTGTTTGTCGTTCGGGTGCGCATCATTATATCACTCGGGCTACGCCCTCGTGATATCATTCCCCGCATCCGAACTCCAAACAGTGATGTTATTGAGCAATAAAATCACAGTTTGGGATATATTATTTCTTAAATAAAGATATGTAGTTGACGTTCTATATTTAGATATGTGACGTTATCGTTATACATGTGACGTAACCACTAAAAGAATCCGAACGCACTGAAAATAAGTACGGAAACAAATCAGGCCCAATTTTGCTTAATATCAGGCATGGCAGCATTTATTTGTTGATGTCGTGTTAGAATCGAAATAATATATCAAAATTGGTGATTTTATCGCTTTTTAACATCACTGTTTGTCGTTCGGGTGCACATCATTATATCACTCGGGCTACGCCCTCGTGATATAATTCGTCGCATCCGAAATCCAAACAGTGATGTAATTGAGCGATAAAATAACTGTTTAGGATATATTATTTCTTAAGTAACATTTCTGTTAAAATTACAAATAACAAGGGGTAAGCTAGCATTAGAATAAATGACGTGCCCAACAAATCAAAATAAATTCAAAAAAATATAACCGACGTCATTCTTTTTGGCAAAAAAAACAAAACAATAGGAGTACATCTATACCTAGTGCTTGGTCTTTGAATCATGTAACTATAACCAGAACTCATTTGTTGAAATGAGGCGGTACAAAAGAAAACAACCACATTATCGCTTTAACTGAAAAAGAATGACTATATCGATCATTCCCGTGATTTTTTAATAATCTAGAAACGTTCATGAACATGTCGAGGAAACTGAGATAATTTTCATTCATACAGATTTATATATAAATGAATTTAAATAATGATAGTATTGAAAATTGCCTTTATTCACTATCAGATATATGTCTAATTGATGTTTAGCTTTAAGCTTTACTTTTTTTCCAAGCAAAAACATGGGTATTGTTAAAGTTATATCGGCGTTCTTGTCCCCAAAATTTTAATGATGATCATATATCTTTTATTTCTTGGTGTAAAATTAGAAAAGGGATATCGGAAGATAGACAGATTAAATATTATTCCTAGCACCTAAGTTAGTAATCATGTCACATATTGATACAATATTGTTAACACAGCATTAATTTTCTGATGTTAAGTATCTTAATCTAAGTCAATAACACGGAGCAATATTAAATTTATGACATGAAAAACAACCGTAACATGTTCACGTATTGTTTATCTGTATTAGCTCATTTTCTTTCTGGCAGATGTGTTTTCTCGGTTGTAAAGGGAGTTAAGCAGGGCTTGAAACTTCTTGCAGCTATTTTAGTTCTTTCCCTTGATATTTTTCTTTAACTTTTATTGTACATTATATAAATAAACATGGCTGTATTGATTTTAACAAATGTATCATTATCATTTGCATAGAACGTTTGAGTATCTGCTTGATTGAATATGTTTATAAATATGAATATGAAACTATTTTTTCTTATTAAAAGGTTTGATTTTTGCTTAAGTTATTCATTAAAGCAAGTTGCAAGACAAAGACAATATTTTATACTTCATTTAGCCTCATTTAGATCAAATAAATTAATGTACCAAAAGTTGAATGTATAATCATATAAAAAAACATAATCATATTTCAACCATTTAAGATATGATAATACGGGGATTGACACTAAGGTGCCATAGGGGAAATAAAATCAGCAATGTTTACAAATCAAACTGGCATTCGATCTGCAGTATTTGTTTTGTTTTTGTCTTCTCAAAATATTTGACTATAATTGTGTTTTAATATCTAGCTTATTGAATTACCATGTATAGCATCAAACAATGTATATCATCAATATTGCCTATTCTTTTTCAAATGTAAACGTTACGTCGAACAACGAATAATACTCTTATTATCCATTAAGCATTGATACATTATTGTTCAGTCGTGAAAATTTAGAATACAAAGATATCATTTTCGAATCAGTTCAAACATTTATCAAGACGACCCATCGTTATTCATCTTGTTTTTATTCTAAAATTTGTCATTTTATTGGCTTATTTGCTCTAATCTTACTTTCTTAAATAACAAATATTCATTACCAATCATTCCCCAAAAACAAAACTTCAACTGTTTTAATAACTACAGTGAGATCAGGATGGCAACCTGTGGATGGATCGCACTTCAGAATCAAATTGCACATTTAATTTTAATGAAGAAACGAACTGTTCAAAAATAAAATTTTTCTTCGATGATTAAATAAGTTAGTGAATTTGACAGTAAATCATTTCAATAATGTATTTTAATTAATTTAAGCAAATGTAAGAATAATCTAAACTTATACATTATGTACGGTGGCACAAAGGTGACATGTGTGTGTTTTTATTTATCTCGTGGCCACGAGATACTATGTCGTGGCCACGAGTTACTAAGTCGTGGCCACGAGATAGCTAAGTCGTGGCCACGAGATACTATGTCGTGGCCACGAGTTACTAAGTCGTGACCACGAGATACTATGTCGTGGCCACGAGTTACTAAGTCGTGGCCACGAGATAGTTAAGTCGTGGCCACGAGATACTATGTCGTGGCCACGAGTTACTAAGTCGTGGCCACGAGTTACTAAATCGTGGCCACGAGATAGTTAAGTCGTGGCCACGAGATACTATGTCGTGGCAACGAGTTACTAAGACGTGGCCTCGAGATAGCTAAGTCGTGGCCACAAGATAAATAACCAACCAGATTACACCATTTTTATGAATTTCCATAATTAACTAGCACTGGATGACTGGATAACGTGGTGCTACAGTACAAGGATGCCCCTACTTCACCAGCCTGTAAAAGTGCCATTTATACTACTTATTGACTGGTCAATAATTTTACATTTAACGTCACTGTGACCCTGATTTTTGACCCAATTACCTCGAAATTATTAGATGTCATCTACTGATCAGGTGCAATGATATTTCTTGGTTATATAAACCATGGCTTATCCCTTCTATATTATTCATCAGGCAAGGATTTTACCTTATAGGCTATCTACTGTCCATGGGTAATGTCCCTTCCAAATAAAATAAACCAGGACTTATTTCTTCTCATGTTATCGTATAAACAAGGTAACGTACAAACTGACCAGTTCGATCACAAATTGTCCCCAAAACGAGCTTTATTCAAAATAAATGTCTGATGGGCCTTGGAAGTTGACTTTCTAATATGATCCTAAAGACAAGTTCAAAGTTAATATCTTCAGTATATTCAAAGATTAATGTTGCATGTAAAAGGAAGTTGTTAAGTTAAAAAAAAATCATAATATATATAGTGTATTCTGATTGGGTAATTATCTCGTGGCCACGACCTAGCTATCTCGTGGCCACGACTTAGTAACTCGTGGCCACGACTCGGTAACTAGTGGCCACGACATAGTATCTCGTGGCCAGGACTTAATATCTCGTGGCCACGAGTTATGACTAAGTAACTCGTGGCCACGACATAGAATCTCGTGGCCACGACTTAGTAACTCGTTGCCACGACTTAGTAACTCGTGGCCACGACATAGTATCTCGTGGCCACGACTTAGCTATCTCCTGGCCACGACTTAGTAATTCGTGGGCACGACATAGTATCTCGTGGCACGACTCAGCTATCTCGTGGCCACATATTAGTAACTCGTGGCCACGACATAGTATCTCGTGGCCACGAGATAAATAAAAACACACACATGTCACCTTTTTGCCACCGTAATAATGACACAAGGACATTAACATGTAGTTAACTGCCTATATTTTGTTGAAATGATAAGTGCCCCAGGTCTAACAACAAGTACCGACTTGAAAATTGTCTGTTAAATTACTGTCTATAAATGCTTCTTGACTTTCAGAAATCATATTTCTAAAAGCAAGGCAGTAATGGTATTAAAATACGTGAAGAGAAAAGATTTTTTGTGTGTTTTTCGCCACAATAACCCTTGGGACAAGACCTTTAAGAAGACAAGACTGAACTGGACCTTCATTCGTAAATGAATTTGTCCTTCAAGGTCTCAAATGTCTAAATTGTGCTTGATTTTTGCTATAAGTGGTTTTAACTTTTTTTTTAGATGGAAATGTCGTCAAACTTGAACATAACAATCTTTGAGAATATGCTTTCATGTTAACCAGACAAACCTTGACCCTCATTCATAAATTACCTTGACCTTGAAGGTCAAATTACTGAAATGTTCTTCATTTTTCCCCTATTCTTTGCTGTAACTGATAATAACTTATTGGTGAATGAATTGACTACATATTAAGAAACAGCATTTTGAGGATAGACAGTTATGTATATCGATTTCAAATTGATCATGGCTATTTAATTACCTTGACTTTAAAGGCAAAGTTAATAAATTTTCGCCGATTTTCATATAATTGAATGTAAGTTCGTAATTGATAAATGGACTATCTTCATACCTTGACAATGCAACCCTTTGAACATGACCTTCTAAAAGGTTAAACTGAACTTGACCTTTGTTATTTATTTATAAAAGGATTTACTACATATTTAGACACAACATCCTTTAGGTCAGGGCTATCATGTACTTGACTCATGCATGACCTTCATACTTGGACAAAACAACCTTTTTGACAAGACCTGCTAAAAAGTTGAACTGACCTTGAACGAGCTTTAAATTACCTTGACAACCAAGTTAAAATTATTAAATTTTAGACAAGTTGTTGTAATTTTGTTATTTATGGATTTGATTTATACGTGATCATAACAACATTTGTGACCAAACTGACATGTTGAATAATTTAGATATGACATTGACCTTTAAATGTTCTTGATGATTACATTTTGCTTAGAGATATTTTCTTTATTTTGCCATTTTTTATAGAAATGATTCATACAAGGAGTCAAGGACAAAAAACAACAACAAAAAACAAGTGTGACAAGACAGACATAGTAAAATAAGAGGAAAAAAATTCGGGCAAATTATGTTATACCCCCTGGCGTCCGTCCGCATGCAGCTGTAAAATTTTATAGGATGAACAGCCAAGTCCAATACATGACCCCTATTGATTTTAGGGTCATAAGATCAAAGGTCAGGGTCACAATGATCTTTACACTGAAAATTGTGATTTCTTGAGCAAAACTTAAGTTCCATTTGGCTAACAGTGTTCAAACTTCATAAGATGATTGCCTATATTAAATAAAAGATCAATATCTATATTGGGGTCACAAGGTCTAGGTCAATATCAAATGACCTTCATATTGTTAACAGTTTTACAACTGTCACACTTCATCACTTATATTGAGTTCATTTTTACTTACAAGATGGTGGTGCTTTGAAAACAGCAACTGTATATATAGATATGAAGGTTCTTCAGCTTTAAAGGAGGATTGCTTTTGGAAGGAGTTATATGCTATTTAATTTCCATGTCCTATTACAATTTACCAACGGTAGGGCCAACGTTGGCAATCTTCATTGTGCCAACGAAGAAAACTTCATTTGGGTAACACCCTTCAGCTGACTAGGTATCTCATCGGACTTTGGTATTATAACACTGACTTGACAAAAAATATAACAGGCGTATTTCTGGACTTTGAAAATATGTGAAAGATAAACTAGAGACAATAAACTAGACAAAAAAAATATTTTGATACCATTAAAATTTAATATAAATTGACTTAACCACTCTAGGTTGTGTAAAATAAACATATTTATGTAAATTATCTGTAAAGTACTACTGTGTTACAGTCAAATTAGAAGAAGGATCTGAAATCTTATTAAATGTTGATTTATATATATTTCACATAGCTTGACCTTTATGTAACTTCGTATGAACGGTATACTTATTCACGGAGCTAGATTGTATCTGTTTCATAAATCTCTGATGTTTTCTTAGTCTTCTCCTTGATGAATATGTTTCAAGAAAAATCAGATTGGCCAAATCAATTTCACATCGATTAGCTTAGTGATTTTCATGGCGGGAAGTCAAGTGGTGAATAAAAAAATATATTCCTCCCCCTTTCTATATAATTTGTGTAGTCAACCTTATAACTACAACACTTTAAAGATCTTTTGTTTTTGTAAATAGTTTTGGTTACCGATTCCAATGCTACGTAATACACATCTAAGATGGGAACTAACGTGAAAAATAGTCCGGCACTTCCATGTATAGTACCGCATTTGTCACTAACATAATACGGATTTTTCTTTCCGTTGAAATGTATCGCGCTGTAATTAATGAAAATATGTAGGTATACGAGGGCTGATTTATAAATTCGCGGCATTATCCTCTAAAAACCAAATTACTTTATTGAATTACATGAAAACTCGAATAGATATAACCAAACATGTTTGAAATTATATTTCCATATTGCCGAATATATATCATAATTTTCTTACAAATACACCGTGTCCATGGCAACCACTGTCCTGTGACTTGAAGTACGCTGTATTTTAAAGTATATTTGATATAGTATAAATGTCACGGCGGGAAGAAAAATTAAAGCGCTGATGCTTGTTACGTTAATGTGACGTCTTTACGTCATTTCCTGTAAATGTAAAGACAATGTGTTGAACGGTTGTTTCGCAGCAGCGTTAACCTCAATGTCTACCAAACGGCGAATTACGTCAGCAGACGACATTTTATTACGCGCTGTCGTCAAGTTTTGTGTGGTACTGAAAATTCACCGAGGGAAACTCTTAAAAAGATGAAAAATCTGAAACATTCCCTACTTGTGGAAAGATATTTTGTATAAATAGCATCAGCGGTTCAGAGAAGGAAGAACATCCCTGTCTGATGACGAAAGAACTGTTCTCCGATTTGAAAAATGAACTGAGGGGCCAACGATTTGAAACATCATTAGAGCTACGCACCAGGCGAGATAGTTTCGTCGTTCAGTTCAGACAGGTTTAAAGTAACTTTTGACAAATGGACACACATGCATAAGAAATGTGTCGCCACTGGGGGAAAATACTTAGAAAAAGTGAACCGGACATTAGACTTAACGTTTTAGTGACGCCAGCGTGTGACAACGTCGCATCCAACCTCCTACGCAGTGATCTACCCTTATCAGTACAATTACAATTCTGCCAAGGGAGGTAATCACTGTGAGGAGATCCGTCGCATCGGCGTGCTTCAAGTGTAGGATAGTGTAGTGTGTAAACTTTATTGTTCAATACATCTCAATGATTTATTTGACTTTTTGTCAGTCAAGAGTTAATGTATCTCGTGGTGTAATTTATTTGTCAGTTTTTCTTTTAATGAATAATAATATTATTTAAGAAATAATACAATTCCGCGAGTTTATCAATCAGTCCTCGTATTTTAAAATATAATAATTTGTACCATCAACTTAAGTGGAATATACTATAAACGTCTACTGCTTTTCTGTCCTTCTTGTCCTACGCAGATTGCGCATGCGCGAGAAAAAAAATCATTCGCTTGATTTTTCATGGCAACGGGCCGCGTCGTACACAGTCTATACTACGAGACAAATAATCCATATAACTGTGTATTTTTCTCAAATAAAAACAATCTAATTCGTACGCTAAACATTTATATATTTATATATCTTGTCTGTGTTCTCCCGCTAGTTAGATTATATTATGGTAACTTATATTTTCCATTAACAAATTCGAAAGTGGGCGTGCAATAAACAAATCAGCTAGAAACTGTTAAATATTTATTCAGATAATTTGAAAGTGATCATTGTCAGGTCATGTAAAGAACTTTTTATATAGTTTACCAGTGAATATAATGATGCATGTTTAATTCTCTACAGTTTCAATATTCATATAAATTTCTATACATATTTAAGATAATATTAATCCTCATTCGAAGTACCTATAAAAATACTGTTACAAATAAAAATCTAAAATATGATCTTAAGACATTATTGAAATGTACAAATAAAGTTACCTGGCGTATATCCTTTTAAGATTTGCCAATCACGAAAGGTATCAAAGAATATCTATACAGGTACAGTCCACAATTTGTCATATATGGTCACCCTTTTCATTGGCTATTGAAATCAATTTAGAACAAGGAAGAAAACCAAATAACTCCTCCCCCCAACACGTACAATCATTTGTTTTTCTTCTTCCAATTTAAGACATAGTAAATGAACAGGGCTTAAAAAATCACTCTGTTTTCAAAGTGCATACTATTCTTTTGTTGTTGTTTTTTATTTTTCATTTTTTTAAATTTCATTTTTTAGAATATTTTTTCGCAGTGATGTATAAGTGTATATTAAAAGCCATACGGCACAGCAGCATTTGTGTCAAACATTTTCACTGAGAAATTAATTAATCAATACATGTTAGGGAGAGGCTGCGTTTTGAAATCTTCGCTTTTGCTTCTTGGTCTTCGTAGTTCTCATTCGTAGTATATTTATGAAAAGGAGTCTTACATTCCGATAACTTTTGTTTACACAACCAAACAAAGGCAGTGGAGCGTTTGCTGGGTGGTTATAGTGTCTCCAGCCAACAATTAGGAGTAAGTGCAATTCAACACTCTTGCTTATGAATCTAGTGAGAAAAAGGGCTAGCTTGTCGTTTGGTCAGTTAGTCCATAGTTTACAGATATATAACTCTTGAACGAGGCAATGACTTTTAATTAGAATGCATAGATTTACACCATGAAAAAAAGTCAAGTTAGAATTTGGCTTCGGACCACTTTCTCCTATTTTCACTGAACCCCCCCCCCCCCCCCCAAGAACAGGGTTTTAATATTTTAACTCTTCAAAGGGACAATGAATTTTAATAATGTTTAATACATAGAATCTGATGTTACATCATAACATGCAGGTCAAACACGAATTTGGCCTCAGACAATTTTTGGGCAGAGTTATAGCCCCTTTCCTCCTATTTTTAATGAAAAACATTGTTTATGGATTTCAATAAACATCACAGGTATAGTCAAATTTGGCTTCAGACCACTTATTATACTCCAAGAAGGTTGAGCATATGGTCGCAGCTTTGTCCATCTATCCATCCATCCATCCGCCTGTCCGTCTGTCCCTCTGTCCGCTATTCTTGTCCGGGACATAACTTGAACAAATGGTATCAACATGAAACTTTGTAGGTAGATAGATCTTATTAGGTAGATATGCAGTGCTCAAGATCCGTAACTCTGCATTGCCTGTTATTTGAATTGTTGCCCTTTTTTATTTTTACTCAATAAACTTTGTCCGGGACATTACTCTAAAACTATAAGAGATATCAACATGAAAACGTGAAGGTAGATAGACCTCATAGGGTAGAAGTGCAGTGCTAAAACATAACTTTGTCTTCCCTAATTTTGGAGTTATTGCCCTTTGTTGATTTTTACAATTTGAACTTTGTTAGGGTCATAACTCTGAAACTGTTAGAGATTTCAACATGAATCGTTGTAGGTAGATCTATCTCATTGCTCTGTATTGCCTAATATTGAAGTAATTGCCCTTTGCACATTTGTACACTTTAAACTTTGTCCGAGACATAACTGTGAAATTATAAGAGATATCAGCATGAAACGATGTAGGTAGATATATCTCAGTAGGTGAAAGTGCAGTGCTAAAGAGCCATAACCCTGTTTCGCCTTATTTTGGAGTTATTGCCTTTTGTTTATTTGAACACTGTGAATTTTGTCCGGGATATGACTCTTAAACTATAAGAGATATCAACATGACAATTTGGACATAAACAACATAAATCTGTCTTGCCTAATTTTGGAGTAATTGCCCTTTGTTCATATTTACAATTTGAACTTTGTCGAGGACATAACTCGTAAACGATAAGAGAATGTCAATGATTTACTGTTTCACAAATGGCTATTTCAAAAATTTCATCACTTTGTTAAATCTTTTTCTCAGTAAAGCTATTTCGGATTCACCTCTCTACCTGACCTAGTGATTGTACATGGCTTCTATTTATCTGGCACTTTTGCAGGAGAAGGGGACAGGTCAGATAGGTCAGGATCTTTGTTTAGGTTACAGCGATTTCTTCGATGAACAACACTGTCAGGAATCGAGTCGGCTAGTGAACTGAGTGTTCATTATGCTGGATTATAATCTTGGCTGGTTCCCAGTACGTATATTTTTTGAATTCGGACAGATTTTTTCGATTTTTAAAGGTTTCATTCTGTGCGCATTTTTATCGTAATGCTTCTTGCTAATTGATTATGTATTTTTTTTCCATTTCCTTTTTTTTTTTTTTTTTTTTTTTTTTTTGTCCTCGTCATATGATGCTGAAGGGTTCGAGGGCATCCCAAACAGCATCTTACAATGTCATTTCATGTATAATTATAAAACTGTATAACAATGACAAGAAACAAAAATAAGAATACATGTATATAGGAAAGTTACTTAATAGCTATAATACTAAACCAAAACCAAAACAAAAACACAAAAACAAAAACTTGCCCACCTTTGTTACATGAACCATGGTAGAATTTTCTTAGCTTGAAGAAAAAATATTTAAATATAAACTTAATCTGAGGCGTCCTGAAAAAATTTTTTGACCAGTTTCCATTCTTTTTCAAAATCTTATAATGTATTTCTTTTTTGAAACTATATTTCTGTTTAAATTGTATTGAAATTGAAAAGAAAAAATTTCAGTCTAGGGAATGTCAAAGTTCCATTTAAAAATCTACTTTGAAAAATGAACTGTTTTTATTAATAGTAATGTATTATACAGTGGTATATTGTTTGTACCTAGGATAGTTGTTCTTTCATTCACTTGGAATTGTACATTATTTCTTTCACATACTAATTTTACCTCATTGAGAAGCCTAGATGTATGAACACATGACCAAAAGAGATGCTCAATGCTTTCATTTCTACTACATTACAATAAGAACAAAGTGGGGAGTCTTTCAGTTTAGTTTGAAAAGTACTCATTTACTGGTAATATTCTATGTAGTATTCTAAAATTGTAGCCATTGTGCACTAGTATTTTTAGTGTTGTTAAAGGCAAACTATAATAAGATTTCCATTTGGTTTGTTCAACTGAAAATTTATGTTCCATTAATCTGACTTGTTGGTTTTTCAGTGTTATTGTTAATATTTTGTATATTGCATTGGTACCTTGTTTATTCTTTAATTATGACTGATAAAGAAAGCAGGTAAGAAGGGTTGTTGTTGCTTATCTATTATATTTACATTGATTTTCATTTTTTTAAGAATTTCTTAATACTATTTTTGATTCCCATATAATGCAGATATTTATACTCAAACCCAAATAGATTTGTAAATGATCTTTACTCAAGATTATATTGTCTTTATCAAAAAATGTCATTAATACATGTAACACCTTTTTTGATACCAAGATTTGTAAAAAACACTTTTTATCACCAATTACAATATTTGTGATTATAAAATAACGGTTCATTAAGACAATTTTCTGAATCTGTGTTCATTAATGATATAAAAATGTGAAAGATCTAGAAGAACATTTTTCCAAAATTGGTTGTTACAGGCCTTTGCCATTTTTTTCAGCAGCATAGTGTTTTCCGCAAGTGAACAATTAGTTTCATCAAAATAAAGATGTGTCAGTGTCTGCCATTGCTGCTGTTATAGAAAAATAACCTTCTAATCCATGTTAGTTTCATTCCTCTAATAAATGCTTCTAAATTAATCATTTTTAGACCACCTTCACAGTATTCCTTTACTATAATTGCTTTTTTTTACTTTGGCCGGACTTGCCATAAGAAATCAAATAAGATTGTATTTATTATTTTCAAACATTGTTACATCAGGTGAGGCAGTGTAAGAATAGCTGATTCATAACTGGTATTAAGAGATTTTTGATGACAGTTATTTTTCATATTGGGGTCAAATATCTGCGATTCCAAAATTTTATTGAATTTTCTAATTTTTTTTTTTTCTCTTTGTAATTTAGTTCCACCATTTTTTTGTAGATGTACATGAAAGTGAATGCCAAGAAGTTTGAATTGTGATTGTCCCAAAGAATTTTGAATTTTGTTTTTATGGAGTAGGTGCTATATTTTTTTGATCCTAACCATATGGTTACAAGATTTATCAAAGTTTATTTTAAGTCCTGAATATCTTGAAAATTGTTCTAGTTCATTGAGTGTTTCATTAAGAGACTTATCTGATCCATCAAGTAAAAAAGAAGTATCGTCTGCATATTGAGATATAATATGTTCTATGCCACCAACATTGATGCCTTTAATGATTTGGTTCTGCTTAATTTTTCTGATTAGAATTTCGGTGCATAGGATAAAAATATAAGGTGATAACGGATCTCCTTGACGACACCCACGACCGATTGTGAAAAAGTTTGAAAGAAAGCCACGTTGTATAACAGATGATTCAATATTGTTATAAAATACCTTTATCCATTTTTTAATTGAATTACCAAAGTTAAAATATGTCTAAGGTTTTTTGTAAAAATTGCCAAGAAATGGAATCGAAAGCTTTCTCAAAATCAATAAGCAAAAGAAGACCAGGTAAATTCTTTTCATCTAAGTAATGCATAATATCATAAAGTAATCTAGTGTTTTTCACCAATAAATCTTCCCTTTAAAAAAGCCAGTTTGTTCTTTACTAATAATTTTATCTAATACAGTTTTTAACCTATTTGCAATTGAACCTGATGCAATTTTATACACTATATTTAATAGAGTTATGGGTCTCCAACTTTTTTAAGAGATGACGTGGTTTATTTTCCTTTGGTATGCAGGTTATAATTCCCTGTCTTTGAGTTATGGACATAAGACCAGTATCGAAGGCATAATTAAGGGAACGTACAATAAAGTGTCCTAGTTGTTTCCAAAATACTTTGAAGAAGTTTGAAGAGAAGCCATCACTGCCTGGACTTTTATCATTTGTCATAGATTGTAAAGTTAAACCTGCTTCCTGAAATGTTAGCTTGCCTTCAATTGAATTCGTCTCGAAATGATTAAGGGTAGGGTTATTATCACTTTGCAAGTACATATTTAAATCTAAATTTTCATTATCATGATTTTTATACAGTTTTTCATAAAAGTCATACATTTCTTGTAATATTTCAGGCTGGTCTTTTATAACTTCACCATTTTCTTTCTCCAGTATTGAAATAGTTTATATTTAGATAATTGTGCTTCTCCAGATTACACAAAAAATTAGAGGGTTTTTCTCCTTCCTCAATCCATTTTACTTTTTGATCTCAATATATGTCCTTTTAGTTTTTTTCTTCTCTTAAGGAGTTCCATTGTTGTTTTATTTTGGAATAATTTATCTGAGTTTTCATTATTTAACTCATTCTCTAAAGACTGAATTTTATTTAATATTTCAGATTCTAACTTAGATTCTTTTTTTTTGACAAAACTTGCATATGATATTGACTGTCCTCGTAATTCCATTAAAAGTGTTTCCAAAAATAATTGATCATTTATAACAAATTGTATTTCATCATTAGGTACATCATTATGTTATCTAAATTTATAAACAGGTAGACAATATTGTTTGTTTTATATCATTAATTTTTTTGTTAATGGAGGCTATGTAATCAATATCATTTAAAAGTGCATTGTTATGTTTCCATAACCCTTTACCATGAGAAATATCTGAAAAATTTATATTTAGTGTTATAAAAGAATGATCTGATTTGTAACTTGATTGAATTTTCACAATTTTTTATATTGGGGACCAGGTCTTCAGTAACAAGGAAAAAATCTAATCTTGCTTGTTGTACTGGGTTACATCTTCTCCATGTATATCTTTTAACACTTGGAAAGAAATCTCTAAATGGATCAATAAGCAGACGTTCAGTAATATGTTTTAGTAAGTTTTCCCTAGCTTTTTTATTATTTATTCTTTTTATAATTATAGTAATCAATTTCTGGATTTAAAACTAAGTTAAAATCACCGCATATTATGTATTTTATCATTATTTAAACCATCTATTGTTTCAAAAACTTTTTCATAAAAATCTGGATTGTCGTTATTTGGTCCATACAGATTTACAAGAGTTAACCTATTTTTTTCAATTGTAACATCTAATGCAATAAGTTACCTATATCATCATTTATCTTTTTGTGGATTTCAAATTCCAAATTTTTATTAAACAAAATAGCTACACCTCTAGCATTAGACTTAGAAAAACTAAATAGACATTCTCCACTCCACTGAGCATATATAGCTTTTTCTTGCTTTTTTGTAAAATGTGTATCTTGTAAGCAATAAATATATGGTGTTTTTGATCCTTTAAAAAATTAAATACATCAATGCGTTTCTTGTAATCATTCAGGCCACGACAATTAAGGGATAAAATACTTAGTTCATACATATTACTACAATGAAATGTTCAAAGCCATTGAGATCTTCTGAAGTTCTTAAAAAAACAACTAACAATTCTGCACTGTGGGCAAGTTGAGAAAAAGAATATAATAATAGTAAATAATAAATGGGAAAAAAATATCATGGACATGTACATTATATATAAAGAATTTCTTTCAAAAACATTCCAAACAAAAATTTAAAAAATCTTGTGCTTATTTAAGATTACTAGTTATAATTCAATACTTACTTAATTACTGTTTAAGATAATAGCAACACAAAGAAGATACCAAGAATATGGTAATAGACTTATATTGTTTTCTATCCAATTATCATTTCAAATATGTTTTAACATTAAGAGAAAAAATATCAAAGGGTAATTCTTATATGATGATAATAGTTATCAAAATACCATAATTTATGTAAGAAAGAAACCATCAATAAATATACATTATTTTTATAAGTATATAATTATTTTCCATGACAACAATAACTCTTTTATGAAGATAAGTACTCAAAATAGGTGATAATTCTAATATGTAGAAAAAAAATATATTAAAACATCATCATGATATTCTAGCAATAGAAGGAGTATTTTCAATAACGATGATAACTCTAATATGAAGAAAAAATAGGTGATAATTCTAATATGTAGAAAAAAGATATATTAAAACGTCATCATGATATTCTAGCAATAGAGGGAGTATTTTCAATAACCATGATAACTCTAATATGAAGAAAAAAAACAATATTGATTACAATTCTATTTTCAATATGAAGAAAAAACAAACATGAATAATTCTGATAATTTATAATATGAGGAAAGTTATCATACATAACTATGTTACTCCCTATATATAGTTCAAATTATCAATAACTATTGTCATTCTTATTTGAAAAGAATACAAACATCAATAATCATTATTCTATTATGAAGATGATAGTTATCCATAATCATGATAATTCTCATATGAAGAAAAACCATCAATAATATTTCTTATATTTAAAGGAAAGATTATCAAAAAATACTAATAAAAAGGATTTATTATAATTGTAAGAGAGATCTATAATGTCACACACGCGTATAACTTAACACAGTAGTATATTTGTATTTAAAGTGAAAACAAAAATAAGTACTTCTAAATAAAATATTTGCTATTGAATGTCACGAGAAACCATGAAATGCATAATAAGAATTTTTAAACCTGTCTTGTAATAATAAAGTTCAAAAATATACTTAAACACTGTTAAAGACTTTACTGTCGTCTTCATCTATGTGTCTGTTGTGAGAGTATATGAGTTATCATAATAGTTGTATAGTTATTCACTTTGTAGTTTCTCCTCAACCTTGTCATATAAATCAAATTTATGTTTCTTCCCTCTCTTATCGGATCCATATACAGTGCCATTGAAAAACCAAGCACTGGCAATCATTGGGTTAAGTGATAATCGGTTTATCAATTGTTGATTGGCCCGTGTGACATATTCCACTAATCAAAATCCTGCTGCATTCATTTTCTGCCCGTTTCCTCACGGTGACTTTGATCATTTGTTTAATAATCTTATAATTACTGGTTTTCCTTCTTTGATTCACATTGATTTATGTTTGTTTTCTGTTTGATAGTTGTTGGGAGATTGACGAGTCATCTGCAACATTCACCATTTAGGTCGGGTAACCATTTACATTTAAGTGGTGTATTCTATATTCTATAAGGGGCAAATGAGAGATCTTTATTGTCTTCCATAGCTTCTCTGAATAATGTGTTTATTGCATTTTAAACATAAGTCCATTTGTCAATTGTTGAAGAAAATTCTGAAAATGTTCACTAGTAAAGCATGTCAAATTTTTTCAGTTTTAACTTCTCACAGATATCAAATCTGCTAAAATGTACCTTAAGTTTTCTAATGACACAAGTGTCTTAGGTAATAGTCAATAGGTCCAATTCCACGTGAATAAATCACATAATAAATATTGCCATGATCTTTGGGGGTATGTCATGAGGATGCTATGGATTTTTATTCATTTAAGTTTCTGTGTTTACAACAAATCTGACCATTAAGTACATAATATGTTATTTGTTTTGACATTGATAGCCAAAATATTATATATCTTGCCCGTCTTGTCATTTCCTCTGCAACAAAATGACTTACATACACTGCTTTAGTCTTTTCATGTCTCAAAGATTTTGTATTACTATTTTCTGACCCTTTAGCACAATAATTATTGTCTTCAAAAACCAATTCGTCTCTTTGATTTCAGTATTCTAATACAGTCGCAGGCTAATTTCATCTGTCGTAAGGCCATCCGTTAGATATGACACTAATGCACGTTTGTAACTGAGGATTATTTTGCTTTGTTGTTTGAATTTCCTGCAATTTTTAATCACTAATCGGTAGCGATTTCAATACAGTGTGTACATGTGTTTCTAATCCGTCAATCAGATTAGGTAATGTGTCAGTTACGTATTTACGACTGAGAGCATCTCCAAGCGGAATATTTTAAATTTCTACAGTGAATTACATCGGGGTTAAAATCTTAAAATTGTAATAACATCCGTTGTTCCATAGGCGGGCAATATAAAGAGGTTTTCTCAAAATAAATATTATCGGTTTTCAGTCAGATTCGACAACCGTTCGCCGTCCATAAATATAAGCCTGAGTCTAGTGCATCCAAATATTATTGCCAGCATCTCTTTTTCTATTGATGCATATCCTGTCTCGTCAATTTCAGTGTTTTTGAAGCGTATGCAATTGGTTTACAATTTTGAAAACAACAAACAGCAAGGCCTTTGGACGAAACGTCAAATTGCAATCTAACAGGCTTCAAATAATCATATTAACTGAGTACAGGTGCTTATGAAATCACTTGTTTGACATTGTTAAATGCTTCAGATTGGGCTGGATCCCATCTGAACTCCACGTCATTGCGTAATAATTCTCTAAAAGAGAGAAAAGCCGGGTTTCATTTGTATACCAAATATCTTTAGGCTGTGATGTTACTAAAACTTTCTACCATTGGCCATCAATTTCGAAAATTTACTAAGTCGGTAAACCGGAAGTGGATGAGTAACAGGCCTGAAATTGAATTCAAAGGTATGGGGCTACGTTGACATGCTGTATACCACATATCAAGAGGCTGTGATCAGTAGTTTCTGAGAAAACTGTTACTAAACAATCCCACAAACAATTCTTACCATTGACCATTAATGTCGAAAATTTAACTAAGCCAGTTAACTGGAAATGGATTGGCGTGTTTATGCTGTACACCAAATATCAAGAGTCTGTGATAAGTAGTTGCTTCGAAAACTGTTAAGATAGTTTTTCACCGAAAATTTTCAACTATTGACCATTAATGTCAAAGTCGATAAACCGTATGTGGATGAGTAACAGGCCTGAAATTGAATTCCACGGTATGAGGTAACGTGTTAAAGCTGTATACCAAATATCAAGAGGCTGTGATAAGAAGTTGCTGAGAAAATGTAGCAAAAATTTCCTACCATTGACCGTTAATGTCGAAAATTTAACTAAGTCTGTAAACAGGTAGTGGTTGGGCGACAGACCTAAAATGGAATCCTATGGTACCACGTTTCTATGCTGAATACCAAATATCTAAAGGATGTGAAAGTAGTTGCTCAGAAAACTGTTAAGAAATCTTTTTACCGAGGTCGCCCATTTTTACCCCGGTCGCCCGCGCCATTCGCCTTACTACAACCCGGGTTTGCACCTGTGCAACCCGGCCAAAAAAGAAACCACAAGTTAATTGTATTTTTTATTTGGATGGAGGACCATAACTATAACAGAGATTTATTATGCACATTTATTTTTTCAATTTGACTTTTTCTGTACGTCCTAATAAATCTGGATATGATTATAAAATAAAGAGCACACACGTCAGGTTGATAATAATTGGCATATAAATATGGGACCAAATATTTGACAATATGTTAACCTTCTTCATTTTAAACTCTACAGACTAGATTGCTTTAATGCCTATGACATTTGTTCTTGAGTAATTCGCCTTTAAATGATTTGTTTAGAATTGCTATATTGATAAAAGCATGAAGATTCATTTTCTTAAAAAAACCTGTCTGATAGAATATATTCTCATGTTTGTAAGACATAATCACAATAGTTTATTATTTCGTTAATTTCGAATAAAAAAGAATAAACAATATATTCGGTACATTATTTTGTATGGAGCGTAATAGCTGCCTCATGTTGCTACATTTATTTTTATTTTTCCCTTAAAGCGTCTTATTATGTATAATAGTATTGTTGGCTTGCCAACCTTGAGAACCTGTATTAACAAAGCCTTATTAAGTCAAATATTCATGTTATCTTGTCAAAATGTAGTGCTGACTTGTCTTAACACTGTCTTATTAGTTCAAAACGTTATGTTATCATGTCCAAATCGGGTGTTAACCTGCCTAATAGAAGTCTCAATATGTCTATGCCATCTTTTCTAATTAAGATTTAAACATGTCTAAACACAGCCATATTTAAATCTGGTGTTGAATTGTCTTTAAGTTGTCTTATTATGTGAAACAGTAGTGTTATCTTGTCCAAACTTGGTATCAACTTGTCCAAATGTGATCCTGGTTTGTTATGGCACTATTGTATTAATATTCTATATTGTCGTTTTGTCTTGTCCAAATGTGGTCTTGTCATGTCTAAACAGCTTCACATGTCAGACTGCTATGTTATTGTGTTCAAATTCGGAGTTATCTTGCCTAAAGAATGTCTTTTATGACAAAATAGCATGCTGTCTTGTCCAACTGTGGTGGTAAATTGTCTAGAAATTGTTTTATTATGTACAACAGTAGCGTTATCTTGACTTAATGCCATTTTGTTATATTCATGTCTGATCATGTCAGCTAGTAGTGATATCTTGTTCAGCCTTTATTTTGACTACTCTGAGTATTGTCCTGTTTTGTCAAATTGTTATGTTGCTTTGTTTGAGTTGGTCTTACTATACTCATGATTTCTTGTCTGAAACTGCTTTAATCCTGTCTAAAAATATCCTTGTTATGTGAAATACTAGTCTTAATACTTGTCTAAATACCGTCTCATTATGTCAGACAGTCCAGATGCGATGTTGTACAAATTTTGTATCACGTGACCACAGCCCGCGCAAAAAGAGATGGCGGAGCGTGAAAAGCTAGAGAAAAAAGATAACGGGACAGTTTAACAAAATCAGACATCGCTTTTCTAGACAGACCTAATTTTGAATAAAATAACACAATTATTGACATAATAAGACATTTTTTTTACAATACAACATCAAATGTTGACAATATAGCACTTCTGTTTTACATTATATGAAAGAGTGTTGACAAGTCATTACCACATTTCGACAAAAAAACGCAATTTTTTTTGACTTTATGAGACTGAGTTTTAACAAGTCAAAACCACTTTTTGAAAAAATAGTATACATTCTATCATAATAAGGGATGATATAATCCAGAAAACACCCCATTTCGGCAAGAGAACACTTCTGTTTCAAATGATAAGACAGTCTTTTGACAAACAGCTCCACAATTTGACTAAAAAGCGCAACTTGTTGACATAAAATGACACATTTCAGACAAGCCAAAACGACAATTTGACATGATAACACTACTGTTTGAAGTAATTAAACAATGTTAAGACAGATGAACATCACATATGAAGAGATAAGACTACTGTTACGCATAATAAGGCAATGTTAAGACAAGTTGATAAAATACAAAACACTTATATTTGACATAATAAGACGCTTTGTAGGCAAGGTAAAAAGAAATGCAACAACATAAGGCAAATATGGCATTCCATAATTTTGCTTTGTCTTGTAGTATTACTTATAGATTGAAACTGTTCCGTCAAAGGACATTTTTATTTAAAAAAATGTTTAGTTAAATAAAACGATTATGTTGAGAAACAATACCAGTTTTAACTGCCATGTATATTTCTCAAATTTCTTTCAACGTGTTTTGAAAGAATATATGTTTTTATGCTCATTTATTTATGTTTTTGAAGACGCCGAATAAAGTCTTTTTCATTCTATTCACTAGGCGTTTGTTTGTTGTTTTTTTTTTTGGGGGGGGGGGGAGGGGGGATTTCTTTTTGGAATGCTTATTATTTTAAATACCTAATTAATTGAATTTTGTAATTTTTATAGTCTATAAAGAATGCAAATAAACGTTTAAGAACAAAAGACGGCTACAGTGTCATCACTTTCACTGCTATAGTGACAAAGGAACAAAAGAACAAGCTCTACTTTTCAATCAACGCAAATGTCCTTGATTCCGTAAACAGTAATCTCTAAATGGGTCGGGCAGGCAGAATTCATCAATGTACTTGCATCTGTAAAGTTTGAAGAGTGTAGGTGAAAGGTGTTAGGGTCAAAGTTTAAGGTTTTACAACAATTTAACAGACAGACCAGTTGGTTGATTGTTTGTTAAGTATAAGTAAAATGATTCAGTATCTTGACTGTATCTTCATTGTTCTTGAAATATAAGTATTATGGTTAAGTACCTCATTTTTTCACACAGTACAATAGGGGTGTCGATTTAGTTATGTCTCCAATGCATTCCATATGATTATCTTATATTGATCTTGAAGGATTTGTTGCCATTCCAAGAGGTAATTTGCATATGTCATCGTGGTCAGTGCATTAAATTTACCTACACAGCTATTTCCTTTTGCGTAATACACCCGACATGTGATACCTATGTAAAAATAGTCATTTGCCGTCCATAAAAGAACAAAAGACACTTATAGGTTGTGATATTTAGCCCTAGAGAGTTAGATTTAAAATAAGCATGGGTTGTGTAAAGACAAACAAAGATAAAAAGAAAGTTAAGACACTTGTCAAATGAATATGTATAAATAAAGTATATTAGCTTTATCTACTGCAACAATTATTATTTCTAAAATAATTGTATAAAAGAAAAAATATGGTAGTAAATTGCCTTACAATCGAAAAGTGCATACACGCAAATGAAACCCAACTTAAAATAGAAAACTGATATTTTTTCCGGGACATATTATTCTGTTTCCGTTCTTTATTTTTGTATGTTAAATATATGGATCGATCATAAGACTATTGAAACAAGATTGCTTTTACTGTTAATATTTTTAAAAATATTTCATAAGGCTCTAAATGTTATGGACCAATTCAAATTCCAAGCAGGTTTATAAAAGCATTGTTTTCTGTAAAGAGAGCACGTTTTCACAAAGCCTTGGACAAGCGCCTGGACAAGTATGTGATCTGAGGTGACATTTATATAAAAGTGTAATGTTCTGCAGACATATTGCTTGTTACTGCTTCACCCATTACTTCATGAGTATTTTGTGAAAAATGTTCAAATTGCTATAGAACTATAAAAACTGCTTCAATACTAATCAAACTTGGCACAAATGTTGACTGGACCATTGCTTTTGCAGCAACATGCTCAGGCTTAAATTTTCTGTTACCATGGCAATGAGGGGACATCTCAAAATTGCCAAAAATCAATATATTGCGTTGATTTTTTCCATCAAAATTGATTTCAAAGTGCTGCAACTTCTCAATGGATTGAGATAGAGTTATATGCTTTTCAGCGTTGGTTACACGTTACCTTATGATAGATCTGGGGTCATTTTTAGCCTCTCACAAGTCCGAAATTTTCTTGGCGATGAGGGCGACTGCCGGCCCCCTTCAAACCCCCAAACAGAAGGGGGCACATCCCTTTTCTGGCAACCCCCTGATGTATCTTTTGGTTGGGGGACCGCGCCAAAAAAGTGGTCACTTTTTTAACGACATGTTTCAAACAAAATCAAGTGTTGGGGGCCTAAATAAGGCATTTTTTCACCATTTGAGACAACCAAAAAGGCGTGTATATCGCGTAATGGGTTAATGTCATTGCACATGGCCGTCCGAATATAACTGGTAGACCCCCTTGTGGCTCAGATATTGTCTTTAATGACTGAGGCATCATAATACATGTAGTTGTAATACCCGAGTTTAAAAAACCAAAAAGCATCTTTCCTGTTTCGGCGTCATATGTCCTTATTTGTGTTGTATTGTGCGGCGGTAAACCAAACAAGCCAATCTATCTGGCAGAAAAAATGTCGTAGTTACGCCAGATTCTATTGCATATCTGAAAGGAATTTTCGGTTTTAACTGAATGACAAATGTTGATTTATTTTGTAAAACTCAAATCAAATATAATTTCACTATTATTTTAACACACATTAATGATTGGTCACAATACAAAAGCTTTGGATTAAAAATTTCACTAATCATAAGTTCATCATAGACGACGAGAAGTATAACATGTTCCAAAATTTGATTTTTCAAATTAGCATTGATAAAGAAAAGAACACTTTAAAGGAATACAGTTTATTCTGATTAAAAGCACAGCATGTTCAACGCATACAATCAAATCAAATTAAAGTGCAGATTTTAAACATTAAACTGTTGCTAATGCAATGGCTTTGAAACATTAACTAAATTGTTAGATAAAGGAACTCCACTGAGATTTTTGACATGACGGGACTGGAAATATTTTCTGAGATTTGTGTACCATTAGATGTGAACCTATGTACATCATTTCAAATCATTCACTCACTCTGTTATCTTAATTGTGCAAAATGATCAAAAAACTCGAAATCGTTTAAACATTTCAATTCAATTCTGTGTATATTTTTTTCTCTCTTACTTTTTCCTATTTAAAGTGACATTATGTCCATCCGATGTTATACAATGCATGAACAGGTGAAAGTTAAAATAAAGCTATATTTTGCATTACTCTTTTCAATTTTACATTTTTTTTGCAGGAATGTTAATATAACTTATGTAGCCAAAGGACTTGTAATTTCATTTTATAAAAAAATGTGGGGCAGTCTTTTTATATTTTAGGCAGATTTATATCTTATCCTAAACATTTTCAAGTTATCAATTGTTGTTCAATCACAATTAGAACAGCCAATCTGTTGAAAACATGTCAATTCACTCAACTTGACAATGAAAACATGAACCCAATGTCACTTTAAATTACCCCTCATTATCTCTAGCTAAGGAGTTCAAATGTATTTAGGCTTTTGGTCCTCAGTGGAGTTTCTTAGGGTATTAATGATAAACATTGTCATAAATAATCAATGCTTTCTCATGAAAACAACTAGATCTACTTATATATTTTTCTAACAATACTTTAAAACTTTCCTTTCATCATAATATGTTTTGAAAAATCATACAATGTTTGAAAAAATATTTTCTTTTGTAAAGATAATATAACATTATCTTGAAATGTTTGAAAATAATTTTGTTAAGAATATTGCATTATCTTAAAATGTTTGAAAATAACAATAACTTTGAAAATTTTAATTCATACAAATGCCAGTTAATTTGGTACAAGCATGATATTGACTGACTAAATATAATGGATAAAACAACATTACATGATTAAAGTATACCGAGTGACTATGTGAATGGCTAAGCACGGCACCGTTTTTTTCTTTTATAAGATTGACATTCAAAAAAAGCAAACTTATTCATATATACCTCGGCACTATATATACATGTACACAAAGATTATAAATAAAAGGGAATAATGTAATCCAAATGCGAGTTTGCTCATCATTGACATGTTGTGTATTAAAATTTAAAGATCCTTTAGTTATAATTGAGGTTGTAACCACACTTAAGTGAAATTTTATATATGTACAATGTATAGAATGATGCTTACAAAACAATTTTCAAACATCGAAGAATATGTAAAATATGTACTGCAAATATTTGTGCACATTATATGCAATCATAAGAATATATGCATTCTTTTCTCAATGAAATATTTGACTTAGACTGTAGAAAGTAAATTTCTAATGAACTCCCTTCATTTACATGAAATGTTAGATTCGTTAATATCTTTATAAATAATAATGCTTTTTGGAACTTACAATATTGATAAATTTTAATTTGAGCATCATATTTATGATATAAAACTGTAAAATATTGTGTTACAGGATCTCTAAATTGTAAACATTCCCTTTCATGAAACTATTAATACAGTTTAAACTACATTGTTTTCAAGCAAAATTTTAAATGGAATTACTGCAGTATTTTAAACAGGTATTCATAAAATATTCAATGTGGGCAAGACAACGAGTGAAGGAAATCATGTTAACAGAACAATTTTCAAGACACGGGCCAGTGCGGGTACATATCGCACTGCATTTATGATTAAAAATAGACGAGCTCAACATAAAAACATAAAATAAGAGAATATAGAAACTTTGTCTACTGTATATATTTTAAAGGCACATTATTGCTTTAAATTATGTTTAGTAGTTTTTTCTTTCTCTAGAAAGAGCAAAAGTTGTAATAATGGTTTAATACACTTAAAGTATGACCCACCTAATGCATAATCTCCACTTTGAAGAGTATTCAAATAGGCTAGAACTACTGTCAACTGCATTGAAGCTGAGGGGCGCGGGTTCAAGCCCCAGAAGAGGCAACGTTTTTCTTCTTTCTATTTTTTCTTTCAATTTTTTTTGTGTCTCTTGGATCACTCTTGGTAAGAAAAAAGTGTTTCATTTTAAGTATAAAATTATTATTGGTATTTAATGGCTAAATTATGCCAAATTTATCATCAGATATGATACCTGATATTTTCAAAGTCTAATAAAATAAAAACTAGACGGTAAAAGTATTTTATATTTGACAAGATCAACCAGTATACTTTTAAAAAAATTTAGGCAAACTTTGAAAACAGTCCCTCATTTTGGTAAATTTTAAGGCTATTTTGAATAAGGCCCTCCAAGTAGGAAAATTGTCAATCAAGGGTTTAAAATGGGTGGGGTAGGGTAACATTTGTATACATATTTCAAACATTTTGAGTAGAAACACTAATTTTTCTTGTGTCATTTGTTAGTTGAATGCTATTATTTGTTTCTTAACAATGATCAAATGGAAAATATTTTTTCATATTGATTATATGATAGATTATTGAGAGTTTCTCATTTCTGAAAAAGAGCCCTTCTAGTAGCCAAGTTTTAAGTAAGAAAAATCACCATACCTCGTAAACCATACGGTAAACTTTCTTTAAATTTTACATACAGGTGTCCTTTAATGTATATAACATACCTGTGTTGTCAATTTTATAGTTCCTTATAGTGTCCATTAGGGGGCGCATACCTTAAACCATTATTTAAACGTTTGCCCTTTCTAAAGAACGAAAAAAAAATTCTGAGCAATAATGTACCTTTAAAATATATAAGATCATGTTAGAAGCTTATCATTAGAAATTTAACGTTGAATGTATGGTTATAAAAGTAGAAAAATGTAAACAAAGTGGTATTTTGACTTCTGTACAAAGTACTACATCACTATGATACCCAATTGCCAATAAACAAAGGATGATTCAAATTAATGACAAACAAGAAACTGATAACAAAATTCTTAAGCGTGAGAAAAAAGTAAAAGTTGGGATTCATTGTACTCAACCTTATTTGAATATGGATGATGCGAATAATTACGACACATTACTTTTTCTTTTTCAGAAAAGTGTATATATAAAATATTAAAAAAAACAAGTAAATAAAAATGATAGCAAATCAAAGTCATTGTTAAAGGCAAAGTAGAAGATAACTATGATAACAAGTTTTAGGATATATAATTTATTATACATATTGCAAGTTAATTGTATCAAAGCACTATGATTACTATTTACAGGAAAGTCATATGAAATAAAGTCAGTTTAAAATGTATCTGCGTTAATATTGATCATACTACATGTACTAACAGGCCAATGATTTATTCGATGTGATAACCAGCACAAAAAGGCATCAAAACAATTTTGCGTCGCAGTACAGTCCGGTTAACCATATCCAAAGGCAAAAAAGACCCAAAAAAAAACAACTTGAAAGTATATTTAAGAGTTATAAGATTACCTTACGACTGGTATAGCATTTTGCAAACATGTGTAGGTTCTTTCTGTGCCTTTAAGTACGCGATATGTAAGTTGTGATATTGACGTAGATTTTAAACAATGTTTTATTATGTTATTATGGGATTTTATCTGTTGATAAACTGCATACCAAATAAATTTAGCCTTGTCAGTCACCCCAACTTTATCAGACAACATATTATTACACATTGGAACGAAATGAAGAAAACGGCATATTTTTAAATATTATTTTAAAAAAAAATTTAAACTGTTAAACTGATCTAAGTTTGAATCGAAAAAAAATTTTAGACAGTAAAATTTCACTTACAGCCGAGGAAAACATTTGGGACTATCCTTTACCGACATAACTATTGGCTGAAAATTCGAGTTTTATTTCATTTAGGATTTGAAAAAAAAGAACAAAACAAAAAGTCTCAAAAAGATGTATTTAAAAAAAAAGAACAAAAACTCGAAAAACACTACATCAAACAGCAAAGAAACATCAAATTAAAATTTAAAACGTAAGAAATAGAATACTAAAAAGTGTCTGATATTATTACCCGGCAGAGACTCGCTCGTTTTTTCTTAACCTTGTCTTATCAATATTACAAAATCAGACAAAAGCATGGTATTCTTTAATTATGCTAGCTCTTTCATATGGCTGACGGCATGCTAACACAAAAATGTACAACAAAGAATAACTATAACATTCTTCATAGACAGGATCTCAAAACTTATTACATGAGACGCGCCGTTCAGCATGTCTTATTACACGATTTATGTAATGTTCGAATACCGCGCGAAACTGGGAACCACACAAACCACATTTTGAAAACTGTTCGTAACTTAATTTACCTACCGGAACCTTTGTTAAAAGCGGTCTAGTAAATCAACCGCTTAACAGGTCTGCAAATATATATCGACCTGTTTTTGTTCTATTGCTCTCTATACAATAGAAAATATTTGAAGTCGAGAAACTCGTGCATTTCACAATATTCACCAATTTTAAAAAATAACGCTGAATTATGCAAATTTATATAAAGGGTGTAATCAAACCGGTGGAAAATTCTTTCGCTTCGAATCTGGTGACGCGAATATCAGATGAAGTACGGGACGAAACATCATGAAATAAAATCCTGTGTGCCAGGAAAAATTGTGGAGAAGGTAATAATATGTACCTTTACGTTATAAAATCACGAATTTCAGAGAAAAAGGGAAAACCTACTTTTTGGCTGCGTCCGCCATCTTGTTTGTTTGGGTATCGAACGGCGTGAGTCTCCCCAGTGGATATTAACACGTACAATAACGCACATTTGGCCTTTCTTTATAGTTTGCTTTTCGGTATACCTAACATATTTGCCGAACTATAATGCTTCATAAGATACTACTTTTCGACTTTTATTTGCACAACTTTGATTTTGCACAATACTGCATTATTTCAACAATTCTGCATTATGAGATATACATATCGAATCAAAGTCAACTTCTACATCTTTCTTTCCTTCAGTGAGAGTATAGTTTATCTTAAGTATAAGACCGTTTTTTTTTCTCATTCCCCCCTCCCGTTTTTTACATTACAACTCGCCTGTTCTTCGCATGAATACGACTTGCGCTTCCATTCTAGACCGGGTGTTTACATACGGTCTTATCAAACATATGAATAACGGATGATGCTAATTAAGAATACACCGAAAGAAAATTCTTCCAAACATGAATTGAATTCTAAGAATATTTAAAATCAGCCATCATTAAAAAAACCAAGAACAAAAAACCCAACTTACATGACGGTATATCTACATGTATTACTAATATTTATTCATTTTCTGTCCTTTGAAAAAATCGTTTATTTTAATTATATTAGAAATAGCCTGATCTATTTACCATGAAATTTATAACATATAAAAATAAAGTGTTCCGTTTTTATGATTAGAAAACTTTTTTTATCTTCCTCAATATTTGTATATATTATTAATATGTTATGTATTTATATATCAAAATAGTGATCTTACCTTTGCCTACTCGACATGCTCTGTTTTCATTTTCTGTGACTCAACTTAACAAGTACATTACCTGACCTTATAACATAATGAAACCCCACGAGAAACACGAGAATATTCAAAAAACACCTGTTATGTGAACAAATTAATTACAAGAGAATAGCGGGTGGTTTCTTTGCATTGCTTTGGAATGCTTTCTTAAACGTGTTTAAGAACATTAATAATATGTTTCTTGGGAGTAAAATAAAAAAAAATATGGAGTTAAAAACTGATGTATTGATAGAAAAACAAAAGAGCATGTAGCTCAGAAAGTTACCGCATTCGGAATAGGTCTGCATAGTATTTACAGACCCGGGTGACCTTTAATAAACACCGATCGCTACGCTCTCTATGTCTCAAATCGCCACCCGAGTCAGTAAATACTATGCAGACCTATTCCTCGTACGGTAACTATTACATGATGCCAAATTGTTAGTTAAGCCTAGACGACAACAATACTCTTATCATTATTAGCTTCAAAAGTGTACCATATTGTTTAATGTGCTTATTTCTCCGATATTTCAAAATTATCACATTTTGATCACATTTATATTGTACCTTTACACATAAATATTTACAATTCTCTCAAATATAATATTAATATGATAATTATCAATAACGGTTTTCAATAAGAAATGTTTTATTGTAAATGAAATGTAAATATATCCAACACTTTCAATACTTAAAATGCCTCCAATGAAAAGTGTTACAGTTAAATGTTTTAAAATAGCAAAATTCACATCCTTTACATAATGGAACAGATTTGCCTTTTCTTGAGAGATTCACTCAAATCCTCATTAGTAGCTCTAAGTTGTGCTAGTTCTTCCTCTAGAAATTTATTTCTCTTTGCTTGCTCTTCAAAATGTACACGTTCAAGTTGGCTGCTCATCCGCTTGTTTAGTTCATAATGAATTTTATCTGAGAAAATAGATACAGAGTGTGGTAAAAATAATTGAAGTTGATAGTACCCGATACAAATGGCATGTTATTTGCTTAACCTTCTATTGTATGACTTAACTTGTAAAATAATTTCGTAAATCATATAGAGTTGTATAATGTTTACGTAGCCCCATCAAGTTTTCTGCAAAAACAGTTCCCGTCATAAACTGACAAATCAACCGTGATCAAACTTGTTGTAGCATAACTATTTGATGCAAGTATGTTCATTTTTTGGTGCAGAATTTTGGTGAAATGTAGCAGATTCTTCCTGAATATGTCTAATTTGAATAAGTGAATCTATAAACTATGTTTGGTAAGCTGCATTACCTATTACTTGTTAAATCAATTCCGTATATTCTTATAAA
>NW_026860493.1:0-34117 GCF_026571515.1 Ruditapes philippinarum | reverse complement strand
GATTTAAAAAAACGCAGTAAGGAGGACAAAACTATGAAAGAAAAATCAATTATGTATAATTAATGTATTAAGTTACAGTAAAAAAATAACATTTGTTAACATAAATTCCAAGATCAAGGGGAATAATTCTAGAAATAGTCATACTAGAGTTATGGACCTTGCCACACAACATTTGTGTAATGATAAGAAATATATATTTGAAGTTTGAAGTAGATACCTTAAAAAATAAAGAAGTTATTATATTTCTTAAAGAAAAATCCTAAGTTCAAAGAGAGATAAATCTGTAAATATTGCTTCAAGAGTTATGAACATTGTCACATAAAATGTAATTGATGATAAGGAATAAGTATTTGAAGTTTGAGGTAGATACCTTTAAAAATAAAAAAGTTAAAATAAAAAATAACATTTTTCTAGTAAATAAATCTAAGTTTATGGGGAGATAATTCTTGCAATATTGGTGCTAGAGTTATGAACCTTGTCACATAAGATGTGGATGATGATGACGTAAATATAATTGAAGTATGAAGTTGATCCCTTCAGAAATAAATAAGTTACAGTAAAAAATAATATTTTTTTATGGAAAATTCTAAGTTCAAAGGGAGATAAATCTGAAAATATTGGTGCTAGAGTTATGAACCTTGTCACATAAGATGGGATGATGATAACGTAAATATATTTGAAGTATGAGATTGATCCCTTAAGAAATAAAGAAGAAACAGTAAGAAATAGTATTTTTTGAGGAAAATTCTAAGTTCAAGGGGAGATAAATCTGAAAATATTGGTGCTAGAGTTATGAACCTTGTCACATAAGATGGGGATGATGATAAGGTACATATATTTGAAGTATGAGGTTAATCCCTTAAGAAATAAAGAAGTATCAGTAAAAATTAGTATTTTTAAGGAAAATTCTAAGTTCAAGGGGAGATAAATCTGAAAATATTTGTGCTAGAGTTATGAACCTTGTCACATAAGATGTGGTTGATGATAAGGAACATATATTTGAAGTTTGAAGTTGATACCTTAAGAAATGGCAAAGTTATAGTGAAAAATATTTTACTGCACCAAAACTTTAATCTAAAATCTGGACGCGGACGCCGACGCCGACGCCGGGGCGAGTAGGACAGCTCTCCATATACTTCGTATAGTCGAGCTAAAAAGTGACTTTCATATGAAAGATTAAAGATGCACATTGTCAGATTCCTGCTAATTTTCATGAAATTTTTGAAAATGTATTAAAAAGTACATGTAGAATATTATGAAGTGAAATATTAAAATAATGTATGCATAACAAACAGCACTAACATCTCATGTAAATTACCAAAAAGAGGTTAAAATATGCTAAAAAAAAGCCCTTACTGCGTTAGTTACAGAGTAGAAATATGGTGAAAATAATGCATTTCGCACATAAGATGGAAATAATTACATTTACCTCACATCTTTTTACTTTTCATAAAATCTCTGTACATTTTTCTCAAGTTTTGATTTTCTTGAAATACTTTTGCTCATCTGGAACACAACTGCACTATATGTATATAATTATATTTTCTATACAGCTTACTTAAATGATATATTAAACATTTGTTAAACTTACAATCTGGTTGGTAGATAGCTAGGAGAATCATCTTTGCTCTTAGCAATCTCATTGCACTTGTTGATGGCATCAAACATAGCAAATGAGTCTCCGACGATGAACAGTGTAGCCAAGCATCGTGCCAGTAACTTCCTGGTCGGTGGACCGGGTGATTCACTTATCTGATTTATCAACTGTTCAACAAGACGCTTCTGTTTCTCTTTAATGTCAGACTAAAATATAAAACATTTAATTTTTGTTTAATATTATCAACAAAATAATTTGACTAAGAATTTAAATACTTTTTTTTTTCTCCCTTTCCATCTTTCCAATTTTGCATTTATGGGTAGAGGTAGACACTCACTGTGTTGTTCAATAACTTCAGCTTAATAGTATGAACAGAACAGGTTTTTTTGTTGGTTTTTTCCCCTCAAAAATATATTCTTTCATTTTGAATTTCATTCAATCCAAAAAAATAAACATTATCAACTTTCAAAAAAAGAATATTTTGCAAGGTATGGAGGCACAGCCTTTCCCTTAAAAACATCAACAAAGTCATCATATCTTATAGGTATCCTATAAATTCTGGAATTACTAGAACAAACATTACATATAGGCTAATAAAGCCGCTAATGAAGGGTTTCTAAAAACCTATGTTTCAAATTTTGCTGACTGATATACAAACAAAACTATTAACATTAATACAGATGTTGTTCATTAAAGATACAGTCTAATCACAAGGTAGAAATTAACAGATAAACAAAACTTCTGAGAGCAGACTGTTTATCAACTTATGCATAATTAATACATCATTGACTGGGTTTTGAATTCATGTTAATAATTCACTTATATGATAAATGCAAAAGTTTAATTTGAGTATTTTGGTATTATCATATATACAAATATATGCGTGTGTTTTGAAGAATATAATGAAATATTAAGAAAATCAGGAAGTGGCTGCCTGCTATATCCCAGACTAAAAGACAACTGTTAACATAAACATGTCTGTGTTCCATCTAAAATAATAAGATTTGTGTGTAGGTAACACACTACATCATGTGGTAATAAGACAACCTAATAATATAAATCAAGTACATCCAGCACATGTTCAAACACTTAAGTTGGCCAAATATCACCGAGAATAACCCATTCAGAAAATTGAACATCACGCATTCATGACATGGTAAAATTCTTAAATATTTCTCATATTACAATAATTATAAAAGTTTATAGTTGGTTAAAATGTTTCCTAGATTAGAATATTTCCTGACTTTCAATATACTGGAATGAAGTTTTCTTATGCTAGACAAAATCTTTGTTCATTATGTGCCACGTTCAGTTGTTTTTCTGTTAATATTATTAAACTCTTGAAAACACACTAGAAAATTTCTATTCTGTTCTAGTCTACTCTACAACATTAACCCTTTCCCCCATGAGCATATTGTGAAAAATGGCCGTTTTCACTGAAAAGCCTCCTCTTACAAGTTCAAACTGCTATGAAACTATGAAAAATGCTTCAATACTAATCAAACTTGGCACAAATGTTGACTGGACCACTGCCTTTGTAACGACATGCTCAGTCTTAAATTTCCTGTTACCATGGCAACGAGGGGACATCTCAAAATTGCCAAAATCACTATTTTGCCTCGATTTTTTCCATCAAAATTTATTTCAAAGTGCTGCAACTTCTCAAGGGATTGAGATAGAGTCAAAGGCTTTTCAGCGTTGGTTACATGTTACATTATGATCGACCTGGGGTCATTTTTAGCCTCTCACAAGTCCAAAATTTTCTTGGCGATGAGGGGGACTCCGCCCCCCTTCAAACCCCCCTAACAGAAGGGGGCACATCCCCCTTCTGGCAACCCCCTGTTTATCTTTTGGATGGGGGGCGGCGCCGAAAAAGTGCTCATTTTTTTTTGGCAACATTTCTCAAACGAAAACATGTGTTTGGGGCCCAAATAGGACATTTTTTCACTATTTGAGGCCTAAAAAAGGGGGGGGGGGGGTCGAAAGTGCGTTGTTTCGCGTATATATGTGGTAAAGGGTTAATACATTAATAAGCTTAGCTTAGCTTTGGAACGAAAAATGACTTGGGCCATCCTTAAAAAAATGTTTGTTTGCAGTAACGCGACCGACTCACAAAATTTGCCCCTACTCAAATTTTTTTTCATGGTCTGGATAAAAAAATTATTTTTTTTGAATCAGAAAATTATGCCTTGTGCTTTGTTTTTGTTCTTTTAAAGGTTAATAGAAGAAATAAAATGTAGTTCTCAATAAAAAAGAATTCAGGTATCAATTAATTAATTGTTACCAGATTATCAAAGCATATTTTGTCCAGCATTTTGAAATTCCATGTTTATTTGAGAGTACAGTTCAATCAAAAAAAAAACAACTAGAACTATCACTAAATGTGATTAATACCCCCACAAGACTGCTTCAGAAATGAGGATGTTACTAGTAACAGAATACCTTGTAAAGAATTGAAACAGAGTTATGGTTGTGGGCAATTAAAGATAGTTGTGGTTCTTGTATGTTGCATTTCCTTTCAATGTGGTTGGCCATTGATGAAGTTTTATTGGATTACTCTGTAAGAAGTCCAGAAAGACAAGGAAAAGGAACAAAGGGCAATAACTCTATAAATACTGAAGATTGAGTTATGGCTATTGTACACTGCACTTCCTCTCATTGGGCTTGACCACTGTATGAAGTTGTATTGAATTCCAACTACTAGTTTTCAAGTTATGCACTGGACAAAAAAGTAACAAAAGCAATAACTGTAATTAGTCCAAATAGAGTTATTGTTCTTGTGCATTGCACTTCATCTCACTGCCCTTGACCATTGTATAAAGTTTCATTGAATTCCAACCATTAATTTTCAAGTTATGCACTGGACAATAAAAAGTAACAAAGGGCAAAAACTTTTAAATTAGTCAAAAAAAAGAGTTATGCTTTCTGTGCACTGCACTTCCTCTCAATATACTTGACCATAGTATGAAATAGTTTTGAATTCCAACTAGTAGTTTTCAAGTTATGCTCTGGACAAGGAAAAGTAACAAAGGGCAGTAACTCTGTAATTAGTCAAAATGGAGTTATGGTTCTTGTGCACTGCACTTTCTCTTATTGTGCTTGACCATTGTATGAAGTTGTTATAATTCCAACCAGTATGTTTTAAGTTATGCTCCAGACAAGGAAAAGTATCAAAGGGCAATAACTTTGTAATTTGTCAAAATGGAGTTATAATTCTTGTGCACTGCATTTCTTCTTAATGTGCTTGACAACTGCATGAAGTTGTATTTTCAATTCCAACTAGTAGTTTTCAAGTTATGCTCCAGACAAGGAAAAGTAACAAAGGGCAATAACTCTGTCATTAGTCAAGATGGAGTTATGGTTCTCATGCACTGCACTTCCTCTCAATGTGCTTGACCATTGTATGAAGTAATATTGAATTCCAACTAGTAGACTTCAAGTTATGCTCCGGACAAAAAAAAGCAATCGAAAAGTAACAAAGGGCAATAACTCTGTAATTAGTCAAAATGGAGTTATGGTTCTTGTGCATGGCACTTCCCCTTATTGTGCTTGGCCATTGTATGAAGTTGTTTTGAATTCCAACCAGTAGTTTTCAAGTTATGCTCCGGACAAGGAAAAGTAACAAAGGGCAGTAACTCTATAATTAGTCAAAATGGAGTAATGGTTCTCATGCACTGCACTTCCTCTCAATGTGCTTGACCATTGTATGAAGTTATATTGAATTCCAACAATTAGTCTTCAAGTTTTGCTCCGAACAAAAGAAAGCAATGGAAAAATAACAAAGGGCAATAACTCTGTAATTATTTTAGATAGAGTTATGGTTCTTGTGCACTGCACTTCCCCTTATTGTGCTTGACAATTGTATGAAGTTGTTTCGAGTTTCAACCAGTAGTTTTCAAGTTATGCTCCGGACAAGGAAAAGTAACAAAGGGCAGTAACTCTGTAATTAGTCAAAATGGAGTTATGGTTCTTGTACACTGCACTTCCTCTCAATGTGCTTAACCATTGTATGAAGTTATATTGAATTCCAACTATAAGTCTTCAAGTTATAGTCCGAACAAAAGAAAGCAATGGAAAAATAACAAAGGGCAATAACTCTGTTATTACTTTAGATAGAGTTATGGTTCTTGTGCACTGCACTTCCCCTTATTGTGCTTGACAATTGTATGAAGTTGTTTCGAGTTTCAACCAGTAGTTTTCAAGTTATGCTCCGGACAAGGAAAAGTAACAAAGGGCAATAACTCTGTAATTAGTCAAGATGGAGTTATGGTTCTTGTGCACTGCACTTCCTCTCAATGTGCTTGACCATTGTATGAAGTTATATGGAGTTCCAACCATTAGTCTTCAAGTTATGCTCCGGACAAGGAAAATGCAACGGACCGCTGGACCGACCGACTGACCGACCGATCAACCGACCGACCGATCAACCGACCGACCACCGGGTGACTCCTATATACCCCCCCAAACTTCGTTTTTGGGGGTATAAAAATCGACCTACCTACCCACCTTGAAAATTCTGGGTCAGGTTACTGCAAACAAATATTTTTTAAGGATGGCCTTAGTCATTGTGACAAGATGAATTTGGATGAAAAAACACCAGAAAGATCAACACTTTACATACATTGTTAAAAACATTGTTCAAAATCTCATAACAACAAGCTTGAATTTTTTAGGATATTTTTTATCATGTTTTACTTAAAATCAATTAATATATTGATGCCTTACATCCAATTTCTATACAGACATGTCACAAAATGCCTGCATATATTTGTTTGTTTGTTTCATTTTACACCTTTTCCCAACAGTATTTCAGTCATATAGGCGGGTAGTTTCCTAACCATCGTTCCTGGAGAGTTACACCAGTACTAGACTACCTTCCTCTGCGCTAAACTACCAAAGCATCTCCCAGGGATCGAACCCATGTCAGAGAGGTAACTGGATTAGAAGTCATAAAAACATGACTGTTCTAAAACATAAATGTTTGGATATTACATAAATGTTTGGATATTACCTTTTGTGCTGCAGAAAGGACTTTGTCAAGAAATCTGAGCCATTCAAACACAAAAACGGGCTTTTTGTTGTCTGGAATTTTCTGCAAAGCCTCCTCATTAAGGAGAAGGCTGTGAGCTAATTCCATCATCTATAAAATCTTGGTGATCTTCCCTAAAATATCATTCCTTTACTTTTTCTTCTTTCTCCTGAAAATAGAAATCATTGTATTTTATATCACTCTTGTCTTTTAAACTTCTGCAATTATGTTATCTAGTTCCTTTCAACAAATTTTCTTAATTATTCAAGGGTATTATATTTTTTATCCTATTATATGTTTATTAAAGCTTTGGAGAGTAATAATGTAAAAACAATTACCAGACTTTGGCATAATTAATTACAAACAGAATCTGTAAACAGTATAGGGCTTACAGCCAACTGTAGGGAATTAATCCAACATGTTTCTACAATAAAAACAGCCAATACTCTTATAAAACTTTCTCTGAAATACTCACTCATCTTATATATTTTGCAATCTGAAAATAAAACAGTCTGAAGAGTTTTTTTTTTTTTTTTTTTTTATAATAATGTCATATTCTAAATAGAGTATTTCTAAAATTTCCCATCACGATTAAAAGACCAATTTAATTTCTCAGCTTTAACTTTCTTTTACGTGTTTTTGTATAATTTAAAACAATCAAAATTTCCCATATAACCCATTTGCTTATAAAATTTTTGAACTATTTTTCCGTTACTTTTTTTTTCTTTTTACCAAGAAACTTGATTCTCGGGTTTCCAAAAACATTTCTTGAAAACTAAATTGTTGAATCCGGGATTCCCCATCATTTTTTTTCGCAATTCTAGCCAACCAATTCTGTTAATCAACTTGAGGCAGTTATTCTGTAATCAAATTAGTTATCTGGTATATTTCCCAGACTATTGCTCAACTCTGATCCAAAAAATAATTATTGGTAAGTCAAAAAATGTTATAAAAATTGCATTCTTTTCTGCCAAATTTCAGTTTTATTTTCAGTAAGTGCATCTTTTCTGACATAATGCTTTTATATTACAATTTCCTTCTTTATGACTATAGGATTTAGGATTTTTAAATCTCAGAAAAGATTGCAAATAGCTTTTTTACTACAGAAAATAAAAGCACACATTTTTTGTCGAAGTAATACATCATAATATTATGCTTCTATTAAAAACAGCGAGAATCAAAATTGAAAATAGTGCAAAAAGTTTGACAATCAAATCATAAAATGTTCCACTCAATTTAGCAAGCTGGAACTGGAAAATTCATTATGAAATTTTAATGATTTTTTTAACAGAATTTTTATAGCTCATCAACATCATGAAGAGCACCAAAAAAACTCCTGTTACCTCAATGATCCAGAAAAAAAAATCTTTGACAATCAGAGATATTTACCTGTAATTCAGAAATAGAAAGTTATCAAAAAGGTTTATCATGGTAAAATAGTATCAAACATTTTAATCAGGAAAGTATCTATGACCTATCTCTTTAACTGATTATATAACAAACATGGAGATACAAGATAAAAATCCTGGCAGAAATGAACAAATCTCATTTCAAGCTGTTGAGATCATCTTTATAAAAAAAAAAATCAAAAAAAATCTTTATATTAGAATTCCAGACACCTTATATTATTAAAGTGATAAATCACTTACCACCATTTTCAATAACATCCTATTCACAATAAATTCCATCAAATTATGAACCGACCTGTTATACAGATTCTGATATACCTCATAAAGTTCTAAGTGAATGCAATAATCAGTCAATTACTGGCATCATCCTATATGTTCCCTCAGGTGAACTGTCCAACTCTATATGAGAATACTAACTTATTGATTAAGCCTACATCCAGCATGGATTTCTCCCAAGTCCTCATGCATGGTGTTTAACTATTTGTTTAGTTATTTGTACTGTAAGTTAAAAATTTGCCGTAAGCATTCTATAAGTGGATTTGTGTAATGGACCCATCCATCTTTAACTATCAGAACTACTAATTGGTAAAGTTTCATAAGATTTTAAATAGATTTTAAATACACATAGTCATGTAAAAATTTAAAGGAGTTAACAGTGTATGGAGTAGACAGCATGAAATATAATCAAATGTAAACCAAATTGTAACGCTGCATTTACAATTCTGATAATTGTATAGCTTTTCCATATCATCTTACTCAGACAAGCAATTACATAAACAAATTTTCACACCATCTTTATAATATGACATGGAATTTTTTTTAGATTATGCTATTCTAAATGTGTGAACTTACATTTAAAGTATCTTCCCTTATTCATAAAAAAGCAACATAAGTTTGAAGGTACAAAAACTATGTTTAACTAAACATGTGATCTACCACAAGCCCCAGGTCATTTGTAAACTATTTGATAAGTTTAGTTTTGACAATGAAGAATTGTTGTGGTAGGTAAATCACATCACTTCTTATATACAAATGTATATTTGATTCATGAATGTTATCAAAGTTTACAATCAAACTAGGTGTAAGACATTTGTCTTATTATTCATTTTTCAAAACAGGTACACATTATGTCACAAGGTTACATGTCAATGCAGGTAAAGTGTTAATCACTAATTCACTTTATGAGGCAGTAATATCCAATATTTTGAACATTCTGAAAGGGGACATTTAAACAATATTTGAACTTAATTTTTCAAAAAATAAATTACCCCAGGAATATTAAATTGGGGTATTCTGCATACTCTGTATTATGCCTAATTCATACGGTATGTTTAAAATTTATGTATACAACATGTAATTAAAGAGATCTGTAGTGAATGTTAACTTAGAGAACAAGTTCATTTTAATCTAAAGTATGTAATGAATCATTACTAAGTAACCTACTTGAAGAGGTACTTCAATACATAGAGACAGTTTTTGTCTAAAAAACATTTATATGGATAACATTGTACTCACCAATCTCTATTCTGATTCACACTGGTTATTAGCAACAATTATTTACTAAATGACTAGTTCAATTAAATCTTCCAACTACACTCTATAACATTAGCAATCCACACAAGAATTTCAGGATGATATAGTACATGTATATATTATATAACAGGTATACACAATTTAAATAATACCAGTAGTTATCACTTTGTTAAACTTCAAATAACTCCCAAACTTTTCCCTCAGGAATATACTGTAATTTAAAAACACTGTCTATCAGACACTGCCTGCACACAGAGGAAATGTGCAACTGCAGTCTGTATATTTTTCTCTAAAAGTATCTCCAGAAAATGTAAACAATCCAGAATCCAGTTAACTTAGCATGAAATAATCACTTCTCCTGGGGGTTACATGCACAATTTCACTGCAGATGTGATCTTAAATATCTTCAAAAATCTATTTAACAGAGGCAGAAAGCAATTTCTATACCACTTTTTAACCACTTTGCCAAGTGGATGCTTACATAATGTTTCTGGAATGGTTCTGTACCTTTCTTATAGACAAACAAATATATAATCATTCTGGCAGAATCTGAGGCACAGTCTAGTAAATCATCAATACCTTCTTGTCTAAATCTATACCACATTAAAGACAAATTCAATTCAATTCAAATGAAAGTTATATAAACATTATTTGGATAATTCCACTTTTGATTAATATCAGATTTTTTTTAATTTCTAAAGATTGTCTTGGTGGTCCTTTTATCTTCATTTGCAGATTTCAAATATTGCTGTATCAGGTTCAAATAAATCTGAAGAATGTGGTTATCATTTATATATCAAACTTTAGGTATGCTGCAATATTCATGATGCCAACACTGTAGAGTTTATCAAACTTGATTATCCTTTAATTTTCAAACTTTTTTTGTTGTCTTGTTATACAAATATAGATGTACATTTAATTTTAATTTATGTATCACAGATCAAAATTATAATTTGGATATACATGAATTACTTTAAGTGAGAGAGAATTTTGTACAAGATACAGAATTTTTTTATCCATTTTCCCTATCAGACATTATCAAAGTGTCAGTATTAAAGTGTTGTATTGTAGCTTATTAGAAGAGTGAAGGCCAGTTATTAGACAAGATTGAGACAAGATTGCTGTGAAGTGGGTACTTACAATGAGAGGCTTTACCATTTTATCATCAAACAATGGGTTCATCCAGAGAACTACAACAACACATGCTTTGTTACAGCTATGCTGATGATTTACAAAACTACAGTAAAGTCAATTTCAGCATTATTTCTGTTAAGACAACAGTTGTTTGTAATCATCACTGGTATACATTGGAGTAAAGTTATATTTAGACAATAATGCATTATTTCCGGGTTTCAAATACTGAACTCTTTTTGAAAATACTTTAACAACATTTCAAAACTGCTACATGTATAATCATAAAATAGAATAAATCTTTTTACAAATCCATGCCAGAAATGTTGTTGTTAGGCAACAATTTAATTCAAAATTGAATAATTTTATTACACTTTTTTGTCAGTTGATGGGGGAAAATGTTTAAGACTTTAATCATTTTCATGCCTAGTCTAGAAGTTATACAGCATCAATTCTGCTTCTCAACACAGAGATCATGGGTTTGAGCCATACTGGGGCCAAAACTGTATTTGAGTCCTATGAAGTGCATCATTATAATGAACTCCAGAGGCATATATATAAGTAGCAAGAACTTGTTTCACTATCTACCATAAAAACAAGAGCCGGTTGAACCGGGTGATGCTCACCGACTAGGTTTTGGACACAGAAAAGTATATCTTTTGTAGTTTCAGAGTTATATCCCAGACAAAGTTCAAAGTGTGATAATTCCAAACTTAGGCAAGGCAGAGTTACTGTTCTTTGCACTGCACTTCTACTCAATGAGATCTATCTACTGACTTGCGCACTACACGACATCTCAATATGTTGATAATTTCTGTGGAATAGTTGTAAAATCCGACTTCAAATAACGAAGTTATGGGCCAGACATGATTTTGCTGCAAGGTCATGCTGTAACCTTGACCTTCAAGGTAGTGACCCAAATGTTGTGAGCGACACGTCGTCTCAATATAGTGATCATTTCTGTGAAATAGTTGTAAAATCCGACTTCAAAAAACGACGTTATGGGCCGGACACGATTTTGCCCTAAGGTCATGCTGTGACCTTGACCTTCAAGGTAGCGACCCAAATGTTGCGCGCGACAAGTCGTCTCAATATGGTGATAATTTCTGTGAAATAGTTGTAAAATCTGACTTCAAATAACAAAGTTATGGACCGGACACGAAATCGGGACGCACATCCGACCCAATAGGGATAAAGGGCCATTTTTATTGTTCTTTTCTTTTGTTTAATAGAGGGCCATGGCCCCTTATTTTATTGTTATGGAATGATTTCTATTGTTCTCTTTTGTTCTGTTTACAGTTAGATGGCCCCCTATCCCTATTCGGTAGTGTGGACTGACGGACGGACGGACAACCCGGCGACTCTATGCTCCCCCGAAATTTTTCAGGGAGCATAATAAATATTCTTTGTTTCTCCTCTTGCTACCTACCACCAAAAATCATTGCTACCAAAACAACATTTGTTTCTACTGCTTATCAAACTAGATTCTGTCAATGAAAATCATATATTTTATATTATATGTTTGTAGTTTCATGTTTTGGCATTGTAAATAATAATGTAATACAAACAGGGATATACATTTACATGGTAATAAAAGTTTAAAATTTGGTTCTAAACTATGTAAAGACTGGTGCTAACCATTTGCTAAAAATTTGAACTGGCACGGGTGCAGGAGAGGAAACAAAGATTTTTTTCAAACTGGACTTTAATTGGTTTAAAAGTAAATTCATAGGTCAAAGGGGAGACTATTACAGAGTTACAGGGCTTGACATTCTCTCTGGTGTGAATTTATCCTGCTCATATTTTCAAAATATAAAGGTTTTTAACAAAATATCACAAATTTAGCAGAAAACAGTACACAGTATTTTAAATCTTAAGTCAGTTTCAATTGTTGTGCGCTCAGAGAGTTTTAAAGAACAAGTAAATTTAGTTAATTTACTCACAATGTAAATCTATATCAATATTTGTACAAACTTAAAACTCATTATTGATATTACTAGGTTTATATTACAAGTTCTTACAGTAAATATAAATACATGTAAGTAAGTAGCTAGTAGTAAGAGCTTGTCTACCTTTGTATCACCTGTATAGTGATCTGACAAGTCAAAATAAATACTAGTTGAGTAGAAATTAAACTACAGCAAACAAATAAACATCACTTCAGACTTATCTTGCCATGTTTATATTTTGCTAACACAGGAAACCATTTCTCTGTTCTATAATTACTGGCAGGGTATCTGAGGAAAGTGTATGAGTTTTCAGCATGTTTTTGCCTGAAAGTGATGATAATAAGGGTGCATACCAACTTGAGAGCGTGGAATGCAGAATTTGGCAGCCAGCACCATTCTGTGTCAGCTTCATATATAACACAACTTCACAAATGTTATAACTTCATTCCAACAAACACAATGTTATATTTATCATAATATGACTACCTAGAAACTTAACAAAACACAAAAAATGCTTTGACTGGTAAATTTCAAATTTGTATCAAAGTCAAATCAATCAAAGTCAAATCAAAGTCAAATCAATGTCAAAATACTAGTGTGTTAATTAATATTCTTCTACTTTTATGAAGAACAATTTTACAAGCATCTAACATGCTATAAAACTATTATTTAAATAATATAAAACTCATATTTGCCCTTTCTAAAGAAGTGGAAATATATTTGTTTCTGAGACATAATGTGCCTCTAAATCAATAAACATATACTGGCATGCTAGTACTTCCTTGACAAAAATAGTACATGCAGTTACCTAAAATCTATTTTTTTAAGATGCTCACTCACATGTTACACATAAATATTCTGCTCATTACACTATATTATAGAAATCCCGCATAGAATAATTTTCAGTGATAAGGCCTGATAGTTAAGAGGTACAGAAATTACCCATTATTTTGTATGAAGAGCTCCTGTATACATAAACTATAACCCTGGACAGTTATACAATGTTGTTTCATCAGTCCTTTTTTCATTTATAACTATTCATAACTATTGAAGAGACCATTTTTCCAGAGGTTAATAGATGTCATTCAGGAAATACAGAGTGGGCTAAACGGCAAACCCTTTTACAGGCCCTACATGTCAGTATTTCAATGTTAACCATGTCTCGTTCAACAACACACAAGAAACCTTTTCGTACCTTATGCACAAAATTGACACATTTTATCTAGTTATTGAACATGCGTTTTTGATACAAAGTGTTTCAAGAACGCAAGTAAAAAATCAAGTGTTTACTTGAACAAGAGCTGTCGGTAGGACAGCATGCTCGACTATTCTTAGTGCTTGATAGTAAAAAAAATGCCTGATACAGTTACCTCCTCCTGTTTACAGGTTGGGGTCATGATGGTGAACAAGTGTGCAAAGTTTCAAAGCCATATGTCAATGGACTTTGAAAATATTTGAACTATTACAAAAACTTTAACGTAAATTCTAAGTCGAAAAAGGGGCATAATTCTGTCAAAATGCTTGATAGAGTTACCTCCTCCTGTTTACAGGTTGGGGTCATGATGTTGAACAAGTATGCAAAGTTTCAAAGCCATATGTCAATGGACTTTGAAAATATTTGAACTATTACAAAAACTTTAACGTAAATTCTAAGTCGAAAAAGGGGCATAATTCTGTCAAAATACTTAATAGAGTTACCTCCTGCTGTCTACAGGTTGGGGTCATGATGTTGAACAAGTGTGCAAAGTTTCAAAGCCATATGTCTATGGACTTTGAAAATATTTGAACTATTACAAAAACTTTAACGTAAATTCTAAGTCGAAAAAAGGGGCATAATTCTGTCAAAATGCTTGATAGAGTTACCTCCTCCTGTCTACAGGTTGGGGTCATGATGGTGAACAAGTGTGCAAAGTTTCAAAGCCATATGTCAATGGACTTTGAAAATATTTGAACTATTACAAAAACTTTAACGTAAATTCTAAGTCGAAAAAGGGGCATAATTCTGTCAAAATACTTGATAGAGTTACCTCCTCCTGTCTACAGGTTGGGGTCATGATGGTGAACAAGTGTGCAAAGTTTCAAAGCCATATGTCAATGGACTTTGAAAATATTTGAACTATTACAAAAACTTTAACGTAAATTCTAAGTCGAAAAAGGGGCATAATTCTGTCAAAATACTTGATAGAGTTACCTCCTCCTGTCTACAGGTTGGGGTCATGATGGTGAACAAGTGTGCAAAGTTTCAAAGCCATATGTCAATGGACTTTGAAAATATTTGAACTATTACAAAAACTTTAACGTAAATTCTAAGTCGAAAAAGGGGCATAATTCTGTCAAAATGCTTGATAGAGTTACCTCCTCCTGTCTACAGGTTGGGGTCATGATGGTGAACAAGTGTGCAAAGTTTCAAAGCCATATGTCAATGGACTTTGAAAATATTTGAACTATTACAAAAACTTTAACATAAGTGGTTACGCCGACGCCGACGCTCGGGTGACTGCAATAGCTCTACTTATTCTTATCGAATAGTCGAGCTAAAAATACGAGAACTGCTTTTGTACAGGGCCATCCTTAAAAAAATGTTTGTTTGCAGTAACGCGACCGACTCACAAAATTTGCCCCTACTCAACCTTTTTTTTCATGGTCTGGATAAAAAAAATTTTTTTGGGATCAGAAAATTATGCCTTGCGCTTTGTTTTTGTTCTTTTAAAGGTTAATAGAAGAAATAAAATGTAGGTCTTACTAAATTAGAATTCAGTTATCAATTAATTAATTGTTACCAGATTATCAAAGCATATATTGTCCAGCATTTTGAAATTTCATGATTATTTGGGAGTACAGTTCAATAAAAAAAATAAAAAAAAATCGACCTACCTACCCACCTTGAAAATTCTGGGTCGGGTTACTGCAAACAAACATTTTTTTAAGGATGGCCCAGGAACTACTCACATGTCAGTATTCTAGTCTGTAATGCAACTAAATGCAACAAATAATTTCTCTTGGCTATAATTTAATGTAAGTAATCTGAAGCCGTTGATTGTTTTACATGCTTAATTAAATGTTCCATTTGTAAATGGCTTTGGAAATATAATTATGTCCATGTCTAATAAAAAGTACCAGATTCTTTCATAAATATAACATAACTTAAGAATCATTTTATGTTTTTGATGCATGAATCTCACAAAGACTTAGTGTGTAACATAGTTTAACTACCTCCTGATTGAACATTTTTGCCAATTTTATATTTCATAAAATATTAAAGGATACTCTTATCAGACAATTACAGGCAACTTATTATACCTATGTGACCAGAATCAGCACATTTAATTATGACCTGCACTGTTACCTTTTCAATCAGTTCTACAAGTTTAAATTTTTCCTAAAACTGATGAATGGTTTTGCAAACATTTTTTGAAGAACGGACAAGTAATAACAAGTCCATTTAAGATACTTACAGTGGTAAAGATAATATGATGTAGGTGTTGATAGTGAACATATATATTTGAAATTTGAAGAAAATCCATTAAAAAAATATTTTAGAAACATATAGAATACATAAGGAAAATTAAAAGTTCAATCAGACTTAATTCTGGAAATAGTCAAGCTTGAGTATTGAATCTTCTCACACATGATTTAAGTGACAATAAGGAACATATCCTTGAAGTTATAAAGAAGCTAGAGAAAACAAACAACATTTTTTCATGAAAATTCTAAGTTCAAGGATAATAATTTTGATCATAATATACATGTAGGTGCTAGAATTATGTATCTTGCCACATTATCACATATGTTGTGGGTGATAAAAAGAAACATATATTTGAAGTTTGAAGTAGATGCATTAAGAAATAAAGAAGTTAGACAAAAAAACACATTTTTCAAGAAAAATTTAAGTTCAAGGGGGGTAATTCTGATAATATTGGTGCTAGAGTTGTGAACCCTGTCACATATGATGAGGTTAGTTAATATTACAGGTCTATTTTGATCTTGGACAATATCATTAAACTACTTTAACAATTTTACTTCTCACAAGTAATTTTTATCACCTCAGCAATACCAATTAACATGTGGCAGATAATAATATTAGGTGACACTTATTAAAATCTACTTAGCTGGTGTTAATTGGGCTTACCATATTTTTTATTGATTGTATACACCTAATATAAACACTGTTGAATGTAATAAAATTATCCATATTTTTTGTAGCCAAAATTAAAAATAATCACCAATTCTATAAAATTCTCGCAAAATAGAAACCATGGCGACAGGCAACACAAGACCTGCAGTTTAACAAGCTAGTAACTGAGCAAAGTGGAGCAATTTGTGTACAATTTTTTTTTTACCATCTACAGACATTTTTGTTTTTTTAATTTTATGCAGCATCTTTTTTATTTCATCTTGAATACTAGAGAAAAATGTTGATATCATTAAAAGGATTTTGAATGCATTAATTCAATTTTATTTGTACCTCAATTTTCAAAAGGAGCTCGGATCTGCTCCACTAAGGTCCAAAAGCCTAAAATACAATTTTTTGAAAATCTTACATAAATCAATGCTTCAATTAAAGCCATGGATAGCTCAACCTTTTTAAATGAAAATTTATGGAAAGGATAGTATGATCAGGTTATTATTATACAATCCTGATTTCTATTGGACAAGTACACAGTTGTTAATCAATATGGCATGAACAGTTTATTTAACATGTATAACCATTATATCAACTTATTTGACTTTTTATTATATATAGTAGTCCTAATATGTAAATAAAAAGTGGTCAAACAGTCATATAATTTAGCACTGGCCTGGTGGCCCATGGCCAGTGAAAATTAGTTCGGGCCAGTGAAAATTTTAAGAAAATTTAGTAAAATATATAGAAGAATAAATTCAAAACTGGAATTCAGGCTTGTAAATTCAAAATCTTAAATTCATTGACTAGTCTATATGGAAAACAATTTTAATCAAACAAACTATCACAGTTATATGACTAGTACACTCACAGACCTGATTTTTTTCCGAACTTACACTAGGCTTTTTAAACACATTAACATCAGCGCTTTCTTGTCATGTGTTGCATCAAGTTAGTTGTACATACTGACTTTGGACATGAGTAGCCCACTGTGCCAACATATCTTACTTATGTTGCTTTTTTTAATTCCTTATGGTTACCATTGTGAAACCCATGTGTACCTATGCCCTTTATTTAAGTTTTGTTGGAGGATTTTTTTAATATACTTTTTTCTACTTTTAACATTTGAAGCCATTCTGATTTTCTTACCAAAAAAAGACAACACTACGCACTCACTGATTTGATGGCTGAGTTAAATTAACCAATCACATGTAACATAATAAAGTGATAGACTAATCAGAGAGGAACTAAAACACACATTTTTTTCTGTGTTTTTTTTTGGTTGTGAATTGGAGAGAAATTGTTATACTGTACAGTTATGTAGTTGACAATGGAATCGAATCAGTGCCCACAAAACCAGTTTTCAATGCATCGGAGCGAATCATTGCATCTCTAGTATGTTGAGTATAGGTCTGATAAAAGGGTTAGGTAATGCACTAAGTCTTCTAACATCAGAATTTTCAATGTCAATGTCAGGTTCTCACTAGGACTTTAAAACATGGAGTCCATGGACTCCCAAGCCTGAAAAAGCGTGTCGCAATTAATATGTTTACAAATTAGTCATTTAATGGTCACAATAGCATTGCTGATATTTTGAATCTTCAAGAGACTTTCAAAGTTTATAGTTATTCAAAACAAACTCTGAACTACATAGTATAATTATTGTTTTGTTGTTAATATTTATTATGAAACAATGAAATTATAATGCATCAACACATGGAAATCGTTTGTTTTTTTCCACTTTTATACCAAATCAAATTTTATTCTGGTTAAATAAGTCTACTCTAAAGACCAAAGGTTTATATTTAAAAAAAAACGTAAATGTATATAGGCAGCGTTAAGCGTAATGAATAGGAAAATCGTGTACAGCTTCACAGTGTGTAAGAGATTCATCAGATCGACAATTATTTTAGCAAATTTCTTCAAAAGGGGGCAAACTGAAGATCGATTATTTTAAAGATTTAATGTTGATTAAATAATAAAGGAACAGTTCATTCACATGTTTAGCTTGGAAACTGAGAATTTTTGTGCCCTTTGCGAAATTTAAGGGTTTCTGGCGAACGTGAAATTGCCGATGTTCGGGATCAATTTTCGGATAGAATCTAAATATCAAAGAAAAGCACATTTGTATTTTGGTTTGTTGTACTGGCATTTCGGCACAATCTCTTAAATTCTTAATACTCTTATAGAACGTTTTTGCAAATCTTAAATGAAACTAAAGCAAAATTTTGCCTAGAAAATGCCGAAAATATTCGACAATAATTCAAAATTACACTCATTTGTATTTTGAGAAAACAGTCTTTAAACTTGCGGCGTAAACAGTCAATACTTAATCCTTTTGTCGGCAAAATTAATTGCTAATTTCCAATCAACTGTTGATCAAAGATAAAAAATTATCACCTTGTGTTATATCTGGTAATTACATGTATTACAGCGCGTGTATACATTAGTGTGCCGTGATAATGATCGAAAGCGTTATCACTGATTAGCTAATCGGGGACTCACTAAAAAGCGTCCCGAAGGATTTTAGCGTCCCGAAGCGTCCTGAAGCGTCCCGAAGCATTATTGTTAATTTAAACAGTCAGAATGGTCATATTTATTGTAAATAATGTATATTATTATGTATTGAGGTATTTATGGTAGAAAAAATAATCTTACTTATCATTTTTTCTATTTATATAAAAAACAAACATACCTTCGACTCCAGTTCACTTGCTCAAAAACCACCGTATACCGACAAAGCGTCCGGAAGGTTTAATGTTTATCGAAACCAAAATTATTTTGAAATACTTCGTAATTGTAGTTAATGAAATAGTAATATAAGTAACAATAGCGAGAAAAATGTTTTCCATACATAAAATTATCTTTATAGCGCCCGAAATCCTACATCTATCCACGCATAGTTCAAGTCGCGTACTGACTAACATAGCGTCCCGAAACGTATTCATGGTTTTTATTTTTATCTTAGCAAAGATAATTCGTAATTAAGTTCTTTTATGATATGTGTAAGTGACATTAAAAAGGAAATAAACATTTCATCCACAAAATATTATTTTACAGCGCGAAAACTGACGTTTCCCATGTTGCGCTAACAAAGCGTCCCGAAGAATTTAGCGTCCCGAAATGTCATGAAGCGTCCCGAAGCATTATTGTTAATTTAAACAGTCAGAAAGGTTATATTTATTGTAAATAATGTATATTATTATGTATTGAGGTATTTGTGGTAGAAAAAAAATAATCTTTATTATCATTTTTTTCTATTTATATAAAAAAACAAACATACCTTCGACTCCAGTTCACTTGCTCAAAAACCACCGTATACCGACAAAGCGTCCGGAAGGTTTAATGTTTATCGAAACCAAAATTATTTTGAAATACTTCGTAATTTTAGTTAATGAAATAGTTATGTAAGTAAAAATAATAAGAAAAAATGTTTTCCATACATAAAATTATCTTTATAGCGCCCGAAATCGTACGTCTATCCACGCATAGTTTCAAGTTGCTAACTGACTAACATAGCGTCCCGAAACGTATTCATGGTTTTTATTTTTATCTAAGCAAAGATAAATCGTTATTAAGTTCTTTACGATATGTGTAAGTGACATAAAGAAGGAAATAAACATTTCATCCACAAAATATTATTATACAGCGCGAAAACTGACGTTTCCGATGTTGCGTTAACAAAGTGTCCCGAAGAAATTTAGCGTCCCGAAATGTCATGAAGCGTCCCGAAGCATTAATTTTAATTTAAACAGTCAGAAGGGTTATATTTATTGTAAATAATGTATATTATTATGTATTGAGGTATTTGTGGTAGAAAAAAAAAAATCTTTATTATCATTTTTTTCTATTTATATAAAAAAACTAATATACCTTCGACTCCAGTTCACTTTCTCAAAAACCACCGTATACCGATAAAGCGTCCGGAAGGTTTAATGTTTATCGAAACCAAAATTATTTTGAAATACTTCGTAATTTTAGTTAATGAAATAGTTATGTAAGTAAAAATAATAAGAAAAATGTTTTCCATACATAAAATTATCTTTATAGCGCCCGAAATCGTACGTCTATCCACGCATAGTTCAAGTTGCTAACTGACTAACATAGCGTCCCGAAACATATTCATGGTTTTTATTTTCATCTAAGCAAAGATAAATCGTAATTAAGTTCTTTTATGATATGTGTAACTGACATTAAAAAGGAAATAAACATTTCATCCACAAAATATTATTTTACAGCGCGAAAACTGACGTTTCCCATGTTGCGCTAACAAAGCGTCCCGAAGAATTTAGCGTCCCGAAATGTCATGAAGCGTCCCGAAGCATTATTGTTAATTTAAACAGTCAGAATGGTTATATTTATTGTAAATAATGTATATTATTATGTATTGAGGTATTTATGGTAGAAAAAAAATAATCTTACTTATCATTTTTTCTATTTATATAAAAAACAAACATACCTTCGACTCCAGTTCACTTGCTCAAAAACCACCGTATACCGACAAAGCGTCCGGAAGGTTTAATGTTTATCGAAACCAAAATTATTTTGAAATACTTCGTAATTTTAGTTAATGAAATAGTTATGTAAGTAAAAATAATAAGAAAAATGTTTTCCATACATAAAATTATCTTTATAGCGCCCGAAATCGTGCGTCTATCCACGCATAGTTCAAGTTGCTAACTGACTAACATAGCGTCCCGAAACATATTCATGGTTTTTATTTTCATCTAAGCAAAGATAAATCGTAATTAAGTTCTTTTATGATATATGTAAGTGACATTAAAAAGGAAATAAACATTTCATCCACAAAATATTATTTTACAGCGCGAAAACTGACGTTTCCGATGTTGCGCTAACAAAGCGTCCCGAAGAATTTAGCGTCCCGAAATGTCATGAAGCGTCCCGAAGCATTATTGTTAATTTAAACAGTCAGAATGGTTATATTTATTGTAAATAATGTATATTATTATGTATTGAGGTATTTATGGTAGAAAAAAATAATCTTACTTATCATTTTTTCTATTTATATAAAAAAAAAACATACCTTCGACTCCAGTTCACTTGCTCAAAAACCACCGTATACCGACAAAGCGTCCGGAAGGTTTAATGTTTATCGAAACCAAAATTATTTTGAATTACTTCGTAATTTTAGTTAACGAAATAGTAATGTAAGTAACAATAGCGAGAAAAATGTTTTCCATACATAAAATTATATTATCTTTATAACGCCCGAAACCGTACATCTATCCACGCATAGTTTCAAGTTGCTAACTGACTAACATAGCGTCCCGAAACGTATTCATGGTTTTTATTTTTATCTAAGCAAAGATAAATCGTAATTAAGTTCTTTTATGATATGTGTAAGTGACATTAAAAAGGAAATAAACATTTCATCCGCAAAATATCATTATACAGCACAAAAACTGACGTTTCCCATGTTGCGCTAACAAAGCGTCCCGAACAAATTTAGCGTCCCAAAGCAGTTTCACTCTAAACATCGATATAATTAAAAGAAATCACTATCCATTTAAATATTGTTTTTTTTTCTAGATGATATTATTCAGGAAGACAGTTCTTCTCTATCAAATATTATTTGATATCCAGAAGATTAAAGTAGACATGGACGTGCGCAGTTGATGACACACTCTTATATTCCTAAAATTAGGAAGCGTCCGGAAGATGTTATTGTAATCCAAAAAAAGTTGATATTGTAATAAATTGTATATAGCCGAATACAATCATTATCAAGTAACATTTGTTTTTATGGATAATATTAATCGGTTCACGTTAGCCATGTCGTGCTAACAAAACGTCCTGAAAAAACCCTGATAGTATTTGAAATAAATGGTAACTTATTGAAATCATTGTTTTTTCTAAATTGTACCGATCATGACATTATGTATTATCCATAAGAAGGTAATATATTTCTATAACACTTATGTACATGTATGTAAAAGCAAAATTTTAATGTTTGTATTTATAAATATTTTATGGAATGCACGGGCTGGCAGTGTCATTTTTCCGGTTTGTATGTACTGTAGGTAATTATACATTTAGGTGCACGAGCACTGTTCTTATAATCTATAATTATTGATTTGTGATTCATTGTCTCGTTCCTTATGTTGATTAGTGTGTTCATTTCATTGCAATCCTAATATCATTTTGTCAAGTTAATAAATAATATACATGACATCCCACCTAACAAGACTATTATCATTATGATTTGTTTTAATTGTCTAAATTTTAATTATTGTATTTCTAATTTTTTTAAGCCGTAAACGGAGTGAAAGATTGTAATCTATCGATAGAGGAATTAACCGCAATCGCTATGGATACCGCACCCCATCCACCCCCCGTTGTGTACGCATTACTGAAGAGTCCAGATAACTGCCTTTCCTAGTTTATTGCATTGTATATCCGGACATTCGTTCGTTAACTGTGAATAAGTTATATAATAGTTTTTAGACATTTTTGTGTATAATAACAGTACATATTTGTTGTTTTCTGTGATATCTTAACACTAGAAAATGTAAAATTTCAAAATCGTATGATAATTTTTAAAACTTTTTTTTTTCAGACTCTATATCACAGTAGATATGTAAAAATAGTGTATATTACACGGGCAAAATCGTGAAATTGTGAATACCTGAAATAGTATGTAAGTATTGGTAAGTATTACAATAAGTATTATAAACAGGTAATTACCGATATTTTGAATTAATACAAGGAAATATACATTTCTTCTGTTTCTGTATATATTCATTACTTAATGTATGATGCACTGATAGAAAAACGGAAATTCATTGGTAAGGTTATATTCAGATTGATTTATATTGACAACTGAGGTAATTTCTTTCGAGACATGTGTGTGGCCCTTAAAAGGGCCTTTTGTTGTCCTTAAAAGGACAGTTTTCAGCCATTCACGTATCTGTTTTACACAGCACGCGTTGTAATCTGGCCCTGAATTTTTTGTGCCCGTTTGTGTTAAGATAGACCTTGTCTGTGTGGTAGTCCTAAGTATTTAATATCATTGAATCGAATTAAATATTCTTTGATTTTTTTTCGCCAGCCTTTTATTAATGTATTTTATTTGATTTCCGAAGCGCTCTTTTGTCAAACCCGGTGCTTTAGAAAATTCGCCTCTGGTCAAAATTTCACAAATATAAACTTTTTTAACCCCAGAGGCCTTTAAATTATCCACAAGAATTTGGATTCTACTGACGATTTCGTTCGGGAATGATGTAGCTGTTATGTCATTACCGCCTACATTCAGAACTACAACATCTGCGTTTTGGCGCAGCAGACGAGAATATAGGGCATGGTCCATATGGTCGGTTCTTAGACCGCCTTTAAAACACCAATGCACGTGGATCTTCGGGACAGTGATAGTGAAGACGTTTGATATAACTGTCACCAAATAGTACGACTTTAGCCATTGTAAGTCAGACTTTAATCAGTACGCAATAACTAGTAGTTTATATACATCTAAACTGAGCTGAAAATGTCATATTTTAATGTTTGAATGAAGTAAACTGTTAACACAATGTAACACCTACCTGCATAAATAGTGCCTGAAGTAATTATATATCAATCACGATTTGTATACAGCCGTAAGTGTGAAAAATAGCATACCTACTCCTTAGATAGTCTCTTGTTAATTCGTTCAATTATATACATTAGAATATAAAAAAAATTTTTTTTCCAATTTCAAATTTTATTGCCTGAAACATTATACAATGTTTATAGCATATAAACAACATAAACATATATACATATATATGCAAGCATTGCATGACAACAACATCTACAACTATAAAGAATGTCATTCCTAGAATGATGTGATGCATGCATGCGTATGTATGCATGCATGCGTATGTATGTATAGTTCGACATTTAAATTTGCACGTGAAAGTCGTGCATAACAGTTATCTACAACTATAAAGAATGTCATTCCTAGAATGATGTGAAATGTATTATTGGAATGTCATTCATAGATTTGACAATGTATTCAAACAAAAGACACAGTAAATAAAAAGGGAGAAACACATTAACAACAACATCATAATAACAAGCCGTGCGTAGGTTTCGAACCTATTTGTTCAAATCATTTAAAGTAACAGTGACGTTGATTTACCACCTGAGCTATCACCACGATGTTAGAATTAAACTATATGAGTCGCGTCACGACAAAACCAACGTAATGCGTTTGCGACCAGCATGGGTCCAGACCAGCCTGGGCATCCGCGCAGTCAGATCAGGATCCATGCTGTTCGCTTACAAACCCTATAACAAGTAGAGAATCTGATAGCGCACAGCATGTGTGTGGATGCGCAGGCTGGTCTGGATCCATGCTGGTCGCAAACCCATTATGTTGGTTTTGTCATGGCGCGGCTCTTATCTAGTTGTTGACACTTTCGTTTTCGGATAATATGCAGAATTACCCTTTTAATGGACTTTCCCAACAATATACAACAATATACATAGAACACATATAACATGATTTAAAAAGTACATTGCCACTCATATGTTGAGTTATAAAAGACTTTAGTAACAATTCAACGAATAAAGAGACTTACGTAATTACTGCTATATATACTATATGCATGCTTATATCATTAAAGCTAAGAAGCAGACGCTAATCGTTAAATAAAAAAATCATTATAATACACGACGATAAAAAGCTGAATGTGGAAAAAAGGCACTATTGCGCAATTCAAAAAAATGTGTTAAAGAATCAGATATCACCCCGATGAACAGATTAGCATCTACTTCCAAGGAGAAGATAAGCAAGGTGATATACAATGCATGACACCGAAGATAATGAAGATAGTCAGAATTTCCTTAAAGGGACTTCACTTGAACTATGCGTGGATAGATGTACGATTTCGGGCGCCATAAAGATAATTTTATGTATGGAAAACATTTTTTTCTCGCTATTGTTACTTATATTACTATTTCATTAACTAAAATTACGAAGTATTTCAAAATAATTTTGGTTTAGATAAACATTAAACCTTCCGGGCGCTTTGTCGGTATACGGTGGTTTTTGAGCAAGTGAACTGGAGTCGAAGGTATGTTAGTTTTTTATATAAATAGAAAAAAATGATAATAAAGATTATTTTTTTTCTACCACAAATACCTCAATACATAATAATATACATTATTTACAATAAATATAACCCTTCTGACTGTTTAAATTAAAATTAATGCTTCGGGACGCTTCATGACATTTCGGGACGCTAAATTTCTTCGGGACGCTTTGTTAACGCAACATCGGAAACGTCAGTTTTCGCGCTGTATAATAATATTTTGTGGATGAAATGTTTATTTCCTTCTTTATGTCACTTACACATATCGTAAAGAACTTAATAACGATTTATCTTTGCTTAGATAAAAATAAAAACCATGAATACGTTTCGGGACGCTATGTTAGTCAGTTTGCAACTTGAAACATGCGTGGATAGACGTACGATTTCGGGCGCCATAAAGATAATTTTATGTATGGAAAACATTTTTCTTATTATTTTTACTTACATATCTATTTCATTAACTAAAATTGCGAAGTATTTCAAAACAATTTTGGTTTAGATAAACATTAAACCTTCCGGACGCTTTGTCGGTATACGGTGGTTTTTGAGCAAGTGAACTTGAGTCGAAGGTATGTTTGTTTTTTATATAAATAGAAAAAAATGATAATAAAGATTATTTTTTTTCTACCACAAATACCTCAATACATAATAATATACATTATTTACAATAAATATAACCCTTCTGACTGTTTAAATTAACAATAATGCCTCGGGACGCTTCATGACATTTCGGGACGCTAAATTCTTCGGGACGCTTTGTTAGCGCAACATGGGAAACGTCAGTTTTCGCGCTGTAAAGTAATATTTTGTGGATGAAATGTTTATTTCCTTTTTAATGTCACTTACACATATCATAAAAGAACTTAATTACGATTTATCTTTGCTAAGATAAAAATAAAAACCATGAATACGTTTCGGGACGCTATGTTAGTCAGTACGCGACTTGAACTATGCGTGGATAGATGTAGGATTTCGGGCGCTATAAAGATATTTTATGTATGGAAAACATTTTTCTCGCTATCGTTACTTATATTACTATTTCATTAACTAAAATTACGAAGTATTTCAAAATAATTTTGGTTTCGATAAACATTAAACCTTCCGGACGCTTTGTCGGTATACGGTGGTTTTTGAGCAAGTGAACTGGAGTCGAAGGTATGTTTGTTTTTTATATAAATAGAAAAAATGATAAGTAAGATTATTTTTTCTACCATAAATACCTCAATACATAATAATATACATTATTTACAATAAATATGACCATTCTGACTGTTCAAATTAACAATAATGCTTCGGGACGCTTCAGGACGCTTCGGGACGCTAAAATCCTTCGGGACGCTTTTTAGTGAGACCGGCTAATCGGCTTCACTGGTCGAAGTGCATAGGACCGCCTACCTATACTATAGACTGACACGCGCTGACGTATTTGTGTATTTGTGGTTGTAAACAATCGGTAATGTTTATGCCTGCCCAGGCAAAATTAAGCGTACGCGGAATCCTTGCTCTGAAATATTTGCGTCCAGCTGTAATGAACATGCGTACCGGGACGCCGAAATAAGCGTCCCCGAGAACACTGAATGTTCTTAAAACCATTATGTTTAAGAAATTTAACTTCAATTTAAATACTTAATAATAGAAGAAACATGCATTTTAGTTGATAAAAACAATTAACAAGTCAAACAACTTAAACAAGCATTTTCAATGCCGTCTAGGTTTGATAGTCGTCCGGTTTTGGTGGTCTCCAACCATTTCTATTTGTTGGTAAAAAATTACAGTATTTGGCAGATAGGCCTACAATGAAATTTGCTTTGATGTTATTTAAATATCCAATTGTGTTCTTTTATAACGAGAATCTGTTAAGACTTTGTGACACAAACAGAAATGATGTTGATTCCGTGATTACTCTTAGACAGGGACGATTTAAGCCACTCTAAAGTTCAACAGAAAATATTTGATTGCCCCACCCACCACTGCACCAGTGAAAATTCTTTAAGAGCAAGCAAGTACCAAAAGCCTTTATAAATGCTAAAGAATGAAGATAAAAATGTATCAAAACAATAATATGAAAAAAATCGACTAATACATTCACTCAACTGAATAAGTACCTTTTAAATTTCACTTCTATGAATTTCCTCTCTTATATTTTGTAAGTAGGTCACCGGGATGGTAAACACCAATGCAATCCGTATAATAAATTTTGATGACGTCATTATGTATAGGATATCTAAAAAAAGTTCGCCACGTTTTATTGACACTTTGTTTTAAATAGTTTTGTTAATATCATCCCCCAGGTCGACTTTTTTTCCTGTCTGCAAATTATCCTGTCTGGATTATAAACTTAAAAAGATATCACACCCTTGTCGAGATCTTTCAAATACCTCTAAAAATTAAATTACATTGTATATTTACCTTATAAATACAATAACATTCGATAACCGATAACCAAGACATAACATGAATATTCGATAACCGAGACACATCATGAAATCTTAAAATATTCAATTGTTACAACCATCACTCTCCTTTTTTAACAAATATGAAAAAAAAAACATTGTTAACAAATCTAAAAGCTTTTCCTGCATTTTTCCAATCTTAATTATACTGTTTTCTGGGCAAAATGTCATGTCATTGGACAAAAACTAAAGTTTGATAACATAAAAGTGTGGCAGGCTTGTTAACCTAGATGTTTGATTTAAGTTGTGATCTACTATGAGTATACTCAACTGATTAGCTGCCTTTTTACTATCATTCAATTCCAAGAAGTTTGAAAGTTTCATCACGCTATAATGTCGCTAGCTAGTATTCTCTTTTGAGACTTTTGAAATGTTTCCTTAACCGACTCAGTGTGGCCATGCAATCGCGTTTAAGGTAACATTGGGTCACCGCTAATAGTACGAGGATGGCAATATGAAGTGAATTTTCTAATTGAGCTCGTGATTCTTGTGTTTGTGTAAGCTATGCTATGATTTAATTACAGCATCTGCTTTTAAATGATATAAAAATCAAAAGTGCAGTCAATGAATTTTATTAACATTTAAAAATACCTTACACGAGTAACTTCATGTAAAATTAGATTGGTAAACGGGCAGTTAAAAGTGCCGGAATACGGGTTTACCTGGGTCGTGTGGGAGTTGTCGCCTTTCCTTGTTAATCTTGTCACGGATTTATATTACATAAATATATAAATGTAATATAAATCCGTGATCTTGTTTCATATTTTACATAAAAACTCGACCAAAACCAGAAAAATTTGCTTTCAATATTTATAATGATATTTGTAATATTTATGGCGACAATCACAGATTTATCAATCAAAGTATATCAATCAAAGTCCGTGCAAAGGGTTGAAATAGAAAATTATAAAATATCTGTTCTTTTATTTAATTTATTGACCAAGCATATTGCATTTCATAATGACCCACCCTCGCTAATGTTTCGTTTTATTTTTCAATATTTGAATAATTTACATACCATTTCCAGGCAAATATTTTCCGATTCCAGTGGTGCATATTTTTTTCAATGTAGCTCTCGTACTTTTCTCCGATATTCTTGCAGAAATTGTGACACACATTTTAATAAAAATATTACGGCATAGAAAAATTGCTGCAGGCATAACGGGTATTCTTAAATAAGAATACTTTATTTATTTTCCTTCAATGTACATGAAGAGCTGAACATATACGCAAATATTTTTATGTACATGAAGAGCTGGACATATATACAACTATATTAATAATCTGCAGTGTTGTTATATTTTCCTGGTCCTTTGGGTTTCATTGATTCAAGCACTTTTAAGTGTTGAAAATTAAAAATTGAGTACCGCCTGCAATTTTCATGTATTCTTGCTGTTTTTAATGCTTCTGAGTTATCGCTTTTTTCCAGATATTTTTACACAATTAACAATAAAAGACAATATGCATGTACACGAAATCAAATATAACTACATGTTTGAACATAAAACATGTTATGAGTTTACAATAAACAATAAAAATCAATTGGAATTTATTTTAAGCAAAATATTAATTCTGGGTAAATTGATTATTGATCCTAATTTGTGTACATTATCATTCCTACAATGCTACAATGAAAAGTACATCACAGTTATACATACACATGTATATATTAGCTCCATGGTTACATGTTCCATTGGAAGCGACAATACAATTAGCAGTGACCCAACTAAAATCGTAAACAGATGTCACGTGGTCACGCACCGTTGCTTGTTATTCTTCTCCTTCTTCCAGTATACTGGCCACCTTCAACTTCAGTTTAATGCGCAAGAGGGAAAGAAAGAGTAAAATAGTGACGAATATAGCAGGTTATAAACGGACAAAAGTGCGGTTTAGATGTTTTGTTGTGATTAATGCTTCCGAGGGATCGCTTGGTTTCCAGATTATTAGATTAAGAGTTGGGACAGATGAGTACGGAATGACTCAATTGTACCGGCTGACATAGCATCCGGAGGGAGGCTGTGTTCCAGTCTTTGATGGTGCGTGGGAAGAAGGATTGTTGACGTTATTGGGTGAGGCAGTAGGGGATCTTCTAGGATAAGTTAATTATGTGTATTTCTTGTAGATGTTGTGTTGGAAGGAATTAGTTGTGAGTTGTCTTGAGCGACCTTGTTGTTGATGACTTTGTAGAGCATATCCTCCTTGCGACGTTCTTGTAGTGACTTCCATTCCAGGTCTGCAAGCATGTCTGTGACGCTTGACCTATTGTGATACTTGTTCTTAACATACCGTGCAGCTCGTCGTTGGACCATGTTTAGATGGTGTATGTCTCCCTTCTCGTTGGGGCCCCTGACAGTGCTTGCATACCCCACTGTGGGACGGACTAGAGATTTGTAGGCCGTTTCTTTGGTGGAAGTAGAGGCGATGTTAAGGTTTCTTCGCAGGAAAGTTGGCTTTGTTGCAGATGTTATGTATATGTTTGACCCAGTCTAGGTTGTTATTCAGAGGGCATCCGAGGTTCTTAGCTGATGTGGCGTGCTCTAGTGTATGGCCATGAAGAGTGTAGTTGACGCAGATGGAGCTTCTTTTCTTGGGGATGGTGAGGACTTGGCATTTGTCTGGGTGAAATGACATTTTTCATTTCACTTCCCAGACAGCTAGTTTGTCGCGGTCAGCTTGTAGGGTGGAACAGTCGGACTTGTTGGTGATGACAAGGTAGGCCAACGTATCATGCAAATAGTTGGACGACTGCAATGAAATCCTCCGGGCTGTCATTGATGTAGAACAGGAACTTATCTAAGTTAGCTTGCATTGTACATGTATTACTACAATTAAACCAGTTTCCTGTTCTAGAGTACAAGTCAGTTCTTCAAAAATTTAGAATGAAAAGATAAACTGTTGCCATCTGCATTTACCACGGTACACATAAATGTGTGCAACAAAAAAAGGATATTATTTATGAAGATATGAAAAAGGACCTAGGATGGATCCTTGGGGACTCTTAAAGATAAACTAGCCAATGATTTAACAATTTTTCCTACTCTTTTCAGTGTACGTCATTTATAAAAATAAGGTAATTACTTTTGTTGCAGTCTGTAGATCTCAAGCGATTTTCACAGCAGCGTAATTTTCACGCTACGTGTCCTGCACGGTCCCTGCATCCGCATCCGAAACGAAACTTGATCAAGAACTTGTAGTGCAGCCATTCTAAAGGGTACTTTCATAAATATGAACACATTTATTTATAGATTATAAATGAACTTCATTTTAAGCATCTATTTGTTTAAAAGGAATTTACCATTAAAAATAATTGTGAAGTTAAATAATATCCGGATAGCCAATAATTCGGTTAGCTTATTTGCGTGGAACCAAAAATTATATATCATATTGATGATACGGTTTGAATATCAGTGCAATCTATTGAATCTCTTTTGAGCTTGTTAAAGAGAGCAATATAAAGCATTTGAAGTGAGGAAAGCATTAGATAAAGTATGCTAATTTTTTTGAGACATGCTGGATTGATTGAATTGCTTATAATTTTTTCATTTTTTTTTCTGAAGATCTTCAAGATGATGTTTTTAGACAATGCCTGCTTTCTATTCCTACTTCATCATTATTTCATTATCGCGATTTTATGGAGATGGGAACTGTTATTTTATATGGCACAAACCATTCTGCTTGGTACTGAATTTAATTATTGATTGATCTTGAAAAATTTTATACACTTTTTTTCTCATTTGAAGATATATGTTATTGTATTTGTTAATCTGTTTTTAGGTAAAAAATGAAGTATACCATGATTTGCATCAGTTTGGTGTTGGCAGCAGTGATTTGGACCTCACATTGTGATGATGATGATGACAAGAAACCAAAGAAACTACAGATAGGGATCCAAAAACGAGCAGAAAGCTGTCCTATGAAATCCCGTAAGGGAGATACACTTCATATGCAATACAAAGTAAGAACATGTTTAATATAAATTTTCTATAAATTTTAAGTTAAAATCTTGAAAATTTATTTGAAAATATAGTAAAAAAAATTTCAGTTCTGAAAAAAATAAATATTTTAAGCCCATTTATTCTATTGGTAAAACATTAAATTTTGAAATATTACAGAAATATTAACTCTTCAAATTTTTCTTATAAGGGTACCTTGCACGAGACTGGAGAGGAATTTGACAGCAGTTATAGCAGGAACCAACCTTTTATATTCACCCTTGGAACTGGTCAGGTTATCAAGGGTTGGGATCAAGGACTTTTAGGGTAAACTTTACTTCACCTTCAATATTTGTGAGGATTTAAGAAATACTAATTAAGATATTCCTTTATTATTCAGTTGATTATATTTCTGCAATTTACAGTTGTATGTATTATAAACTTTTACAATAATGTATTTTAAAGTGTTATCAATGTTATGACGGTTGATTGGACATCTGGGTGTGTTTTATTAATCGTTGCAATGTTATAATGAAATAAAGAAAGTTATTAAAATCTAACAAAAAATCATGTAAAACTCCTATACACTAGAGGAATTCAGGTTTGAAGTGTTTTTTGGGAACCTGGATTGTTGTTTTGTTGAATGAGGTATAATATGCCCATGTTTTTAATAGAACTTTATGTACTTTTATTGTCGTTGTTCTGGATGAATTGCCCCCAATTGGCTTATAATGTAGGCAATGGTGTTAAATTTTAAAAATATTCTCCACATACCACCAAAAATGCCTTCCACATACATGAATAATTGTTTACATGGACCATTTAGTGAGGCCAAATCAAAAGTAAGTTGTAATATCATGTATGTTTCAATCTTCAACTCATTATTCAGTAACATGTTCCTGTATAGATTAAGTGGATAAATCAAGCATGATTATACCAAACCTAAGCTAATAATGGTATTTGTTGTATAGAATGTGTGAAGGTGAGAAAAGAAAGCTTGTTGTACCAGCAGATATGGGCTATGGTGCTAGAGGTGCTCCACCAAAGATCCCAGGTAAATCATAACATGAATATATTTCCTTCCTTTAAATATATGGCTTTTCTCTTTAATAAATGTATATTAATATAGTTTTATTGTTTCAAACTAGATATTGACTGTTCTCTGTTTTAAATGTGCATAATTTGTGATGTATGCTATATAATATGTTTTAAGTTTTCATAATTATTATCAATGGCAACTTAATTTTGTCTATTTACAGCCAATGCAGCACTTGTGTTTGAAGTGGTTTTGGATAAGATTGTGAGACATGGAGATTTGTAACATCTAGTTACTATTAGGCCTAGTTTTGTTACTCTTTAACTATCACAGTGCATTGTCTTATTTTGTCTTTTCACATTTTTTGTCATATATTTTGTCATGTCTTTTTTCTAGATGCATAAATATGTCCTTCAGATTTTTTTTATCTGGCACAAATTAAACTTCAGACACCATCCATTCAGTTCATTAAAACATTTTTAGCTCGACTTTTCTATGAAAAGGGGAGCTATCCTACTCGCCCCGGCGTCGGCGTCGGCGTTGGCGTCACACCTTGGTTAAGTTTTTCGTACCACCCCACTTTATTTCAGAAGTATTACAAGTATGGCTTTGAAACTTACCATACTTGTTCACCATCATAACCTCCATCTACAGACAAGAGTACATAACTCTGTCAAGGTTTTTGACAGAATTATGGCCCTTTTTTGACTTAGAAAGTGTATTGAGCTTGGTTAAGTTTTTTTGTACCACCTCACTTTATTTCAAAACCATAGGAGTATTGCTTGAAACTGACCATACTTGTTTACCATCACGACCTTCATCAACAGACAAGGGCA